>NC_079197.1:152044551-152082051 GCF_029499605.1 Hyla sarda
AAGTGGTTCGAAATCACTAACGCAGGCCAACAAAACAAGACCGTGTGGCCTAATGGATAAGGCGTCTGACTTCGAATCAGAAGATTGAGGGTTCGAGTCCCTTGTGGTCGCATTTGGTTGACGTGTTCATTTCCTCTTTTAACGTTCGTAAGAATGTGCTCTCATGACTCCTAAAGGTAGAATATCAGTTAGAGGCACGTGACCGTGTCTTAGGCCAAAAACACATTGTCAGAAGTGGGATTTGAACCCACGCCTCCATCTGGAGACCAGAACACCCAAGTATGGGGAAGAAACTACTCTTGAGTCTGGCGCCTTAGACCACTCGGCCATCCTGACAAACACAGCTACCATACCCTTTCCTCTTCCCCCTTGGGAACACTAAAAATGTTAAATATCCCTTTGTTATTGTCGGAGAATGAAGAATATCAATGTTTGTTGATTAGAGAGAGAAACAGCAATCTTTTTTTCAGAAGTGGGAGATCAGTGATAAGTGGAAATCATCTTTTACACATTGTAGTTCATCTTGGATCGCTTTAAAGTGGTTTGAAATCCTTAACGCAGGCCAACCAAACAAGACCGCGTGGTCTAATGGATAAGGCGTCTGACTTCGAATCAGAAGATTGAGGGTTCGAGTCCCTTCGTGGTTGCATTTGGTTGACGTGTTCATCTCCTTTTAACGTTAGTAAGAATGTGCTCTCATGACTCCTAAAAGTAAAATGTCAGTTAGAGGCACGTGACCGTGTCTTAGGCCAAAAACGCATTGTCAGAAGTGGGATTTGAACCCACGCCTTCATCTGGAGACCAGAACACCCAAGTATGGGGAAGAAACTACTCTTGAGTCTGGCGCCTTAGACCACTCGGCCATCCTGACAAACACAGCTTCCTTACCTTTTCCTCTTCCCCCTTGGGAACACTTAAAATGTTAAATATACCTTTGTTATAGTCGGAGGATGAAGAATATCAATGTTTGTTGATTAGAGAGAGAAACAGCAATCTTTTTTTTTTCAGAGTTGGGAGATCAGTGATAAATGGAAATCATCTTTTACACATTGTAGTTCATCTTGGATCGCTTTAAAGTGGTTCGAAATCCTAAACGCAGGCCAACCAAACAAGACCGCGTGGCCTAATGGATAAGGCGTCTGACTTCTGATTAGAAGATTGAGGGTTCGAGTCCCTTGTGGTCGCATTTGGGTGACGTGTTCATTTCCTCTTTTAACGTTCGTAAGAATGTGCTCTCATGACTCCTAAAAGTAGAATATCAGTTAGAGGCACGTGACCGTGTCTTAGGCCAAAAACACATTGTCAGAAGTGGGATTTGAACCCACACCTCCATCTGGAGACCAGAACACCCAAGTATGGGGAAGAAACTACTCTTGAGTCTGGCACCTTGGACCACTCGGCCATCCTGACAAACACAGCTACCATACCCTTTCCTCTTCCTCCTTGGGAACACTAAAAATGTTAAATATCCCTTTGTTATTGTCGGAGAATGAAGAATATCAATGTTTGTTGATTAGAGAGAGAAACAGCAATCTTTTTTTTTTTCAGAAGTGGGAGATCAGTGATAAGTGGAAATCATCTTTTACACATTGTAATTAATCTTGGATAGTTTTAAAGTAGTTCGGAATCCTTAACACTGGCCAACCAGTCAGGACCGTGTGGCCTAATGGATAAGGCGTCTGACTTCGGATCAGAAGATTGAGGGTTCGAGTCCCTTCGTGGTCGCAGTGGCACTTGGTTGACGTGTTCATCTCCTTTTAACGTTCGTAAGAATGTGCTCTCATGACTCTTAAAAGTAAAATATCAGTTAGAGGCACGTGACCGTGTCTTAGGCCAAAAACACATTGTCAGAAGTGGGATTTGAACCCACGCCTCCATCTGGAGACCAGAACACCCAAGTATGGGGAAGAAATTACTCTTGAGTCTGGCGCCTTAGACCACTCGGCCATCCTGACAAACACAGCTTCCTTACCTTTTCCTCTTCCCCCTTGGGAACACTATAAATGTTAAATATCCCTTTGTTATAGTCGGAGGATGAAGAATATCAATGTTTGTTGATTAGAGAGAGAAACAGCAATCTCTTTTTTTTTCAGAAGTGGGAGATCAGTGATAAGTGGAAATCATCTTTTACACATTGTAGTTCATCTTGGATCGCTTTAAAGTGGTTCGAAATCCTTAACGCAGGCCAACCAAACAAGACCGCGTGGCCTAATGGATAAGGTGTCTGACTTCGAATCAGAAGATTGAGGGTTCGAGTCCCTTCGTGGTCGCATTTGGTTGACGTGTTCATTTCCTCTTTTAACGTTCGTAAGAATGTGCTCTCATGACTCCTAAAAAGAGAATATCAGTTAGAGGCACGTGACCGTGTCTTAGGCCAAAAACGCATTGTCAGAAGTGGGATTTGAACCCACGCCTCCATCTGGAGACCAGAACACCCAAGTATGGGGAAGAAACTACTCTTGAGTCTGGCGCCTTAGACCACTCGGCCATCCTGACAAACACAGCTACCGTCCCATTTCCTCTTCCCCCTTGGGAACACTAAAAATGCTAAATATCCCTTTGTTATTGTCGGAGAATGAAGAATATCAATGTTTGTTGATTAGAGAGAGAAACAGCAATCTTTTTTTTTTCAGAAGTGGGAGATCAGTGATAAGTGGAAATCATCTTTTACACATTGTAATTAATCTTGGATAGTTTTAAAGTAGTTTGGAATCCTTAACACGGGCCAACCAGTCAGGACCGTGTGGCCTAATGGATAAGGCGTCTGACTTCGGATCAGAAGATTGAGGGTTCGAGTCCCTTCGTGGTCGCAGTGGAATTTGGTTGACGTGTTCATCTCCTTTTAACGTTCGGAAGAATGTGCTCTCTTGACTCCTAAAAGTAAAATATCAGTTAGAGGCACGTGACCGTGTCTTAGGCCAAAAACGCATTGTCAGAAGTGGGATTTGAACCCACGCCTCCATCTGGAGACCAGAACACCCAAGTATGGGGAAGAAACTACTCTTGAGTCTGGCGCCTTAGACCACTCGGCCATCCTGACAAACACAGCTTCCTTACCTTTTCCTCTTCCCCCTTGGGAACACTATAAATGTTAAATATCCCTTTGTTATAGTCGGAGGATGAAGAATATCAATGTTTGTTGATTAGAGAGAGAAACAGCAATCTCTTTTTTTTTCAGAAGTGGGAGATCAGTGATAAGTGGAAATCATCTTTTACACATTGTAGTTCATCTTGGATCGCTTTAAAGTGGTTCGAAATCCTTAACGCAGGCCGACCAAACAAGACCGCGTGGCCTAATGGATAAGGCGTCTGACTTCGAATCAGAAGATTGAGGGTTCGAGTCCCTTCGTGGTCGCATTTGGTTGACGTGTTCATCTCCTTTTAACGTTCGTAAGAATGTACTCTCATGACTCCTAAAAGTAGCATATCAGTTAGAGGCACGTGACCGTGTCTTAGGCCAAAAACACATTGTCAGAAGTGGGATTTGAACACACGCCTCCATCTGGAGACCAGAACACCCAAGTATGGGAAAGAAACTACTCTTGAGTCTGGCGCCTTAGACCACTCGGCCATCCTGACAAACACAGCTACCATACCCTTTCCTCTTCCCCCTTGGGAACACTAAAAATGTTAAATATCCCTTTGTTATTGTCGGAGAATGAAGAATATCAATGTTTGTTGATTAGAGAGAGAAACAGCAATCTTTTTTTTTTCAGAAGTGGGAGATCAGTGATAAATGGAAATCTTCTTTTACACATTGTAGTTCATCTTGGATCGCTTTAAAGTGGTTCGAAATCCTAAACGCAGGCCAACCAAACAAGACTGCGTGGCCTAATGGATAAAGCGTCTGACTTCGAATCAGAAGATTGAGGGTTCGAGTCCCTTCGTGGTCGCATTAAGTTGACGTGTTCATCTCCTTTTAACGTTCGTAAGAATGTGCTCTCATGACTCCTAAAAGTAAAATGTCAGTTAGAGGCACGTGACTGTGTCTTAGGCCAAAAACACATTGTCAGAAGTGGGATTTGAACCCACGCCTCCATCTGGAGACCAGAACACCCAAGTATGGGGAAGAAACTACTCTTGAGTCTGGTGCCTTAGACCACTCGGCCATCCTGACAAACACAGCTACCATACCCTTTCCTCTTCCCCCTTGGGAACACTAAAAATGTTAAATATCCCTTTGTTATTGTCGGAGAATGAAGAATATCAATGTTTGTTGATTAGAGAGAGAAACAGCAATCTTTTTTTTTTTCAGAAGTGGGAGATCAGTGATAAGTGGAAATCATCTTTTACACATTGTAGTTCATCTTGGATCGCTTTAATGTGGTTCGAAATCCTTAACGCAGGCCAACCAAACAAGACCGCGTGGCCTAATGGATAAGGTGTCTGACTTCGGATCAGAAGATTGAGGGTTCGAGTCCCTTCGTGGTCGCAGTTTCACTTGGTTGATGTGTTCATCTCCTTTTAACGTTCGTAAGAATGTGCTCTCATGACTCCTAAAAGTAAAATATCAGTTAGAGGCACGTGACCGTGTCTTAGGCCAAAAACACATTGTCAGAAGTGGGATTTGAACCCACGCCTCCATCTGGAGACCAGAACACCCAAGTATGGGGAAGAAACTACTCTTGAGTCTGGCGCCTTAGACCACTCGGCCATCCTGACAAACACAGCTACCATACCCTTTCCTCTTCCCCCTTGGGAACACTAAAAATGTTAAATATCCCTTTGTTATTGTCGGAGAATGAAGAATATCAATGTTTGTTGATTAGAGAGAGAAACAGCAATCTTTTTTTTTTCAGAAGTAGGAGATCAGTGATAAGTGGAAATCATCTTTTACACATTGTAGTTCATCTTGGATCGCTTTAAAGTGGTTCGAAATCATTAACGCAGGCCAACAAAACAAGACCGTGTGGCCTAATGGATAAGGCGTCTGACTTCGAATCAGAAGATTGAGGGTTCGAGTCCCTTGTGGTCGCATTTGGTTGACGTGTTCATTTCCTCTTTTAACGTTCGTAAGAATGTGCTCTCATGACTCCTAAAGCTAGAATATCAGTTAGAGGCACGTGACCGTGTCTTAGGCCAAAAACACATTGTCAGAAGTGGGATTTGAACCCACGCCTCCATCTGGAGACCAGAACACCCAAGTATGGGGAAGAAACTACTCTTGAGTCTGGCGCCTTAGACCACTCGGCCATCCTGACAAACACAGCTACCATACCCTTTCCTCTTCCCCCTTGGGAACACTAAAAATGTTAAATATCCCTTTGTTATTGTCGGAGAATGAAGAATATCAATGTTTGTTGATTAGAGAGAGAAACAGCAATCTTTTTTTTTTTCAGAAGTGGGAGATCAGTGATAAGTGGAAATCATCTTTTACACATTGTAGTTCATCTTGGATCGCTTTAAAGTGGTTCGAAATCCTTAACGCAGGCCAACCAAACAAGACCGCGTGGTCTAATGGATAAGGCGTCTGACTTCGAATCAGAAGATTGAGGGTTCGAGTCCCTTCGTGGTTGCATTTGGTTGACGTGTTCATCTCCTTTTAACGTTAGTAAGAATGTGCTCTCATGACTCCTAAAAGTAAAATGTCAGTTAGAGGCACGTGACCGTGTCTTAGGCCAAAAACGCATTGTCAGAAGTGGGATTTGAACCCACGCCTCCATCTGGAGACCAGAACACCCAAGTATGGGGAAGAAACTACTCTTGAGTCTGGCGCCTTAGACCACTCGGCCATCCTGACAAACACAGCTTCCTTACCTTTTCCTCTTCCCCCTTGGGAACACTTAAAATGTTAAATATACCTTTGTTATAGTCGGAGGATGAAGAATATCAATGTTTGTTGATTAGAGAGAGAAACAGCAATCTTTTTTTTTTCAGAGTTGGGAGATCAGTGATAAATGGAAATCATCTTTTACACATTGTAGTTCATCTTGGATCGCTTTAAAGTGGTTCGAAATCCTAAACGCAGGCCAACCAAACAAGACCGTGTGGCCTAATGGATAAGGCGTCTGACTTCTGATTAGAAGATTGAGGGTTCGAGTCCCTTGTGGTCGCATTTGGGTGACGTGTTCATTTCCTCTTTTAACGTTCGTAAGAATGTGCTCTCATGACTCCTAAAAGTAGAATATCAGTTAGAGGCACGTGACCGTGTCTTAGGCCAAAAACACATTGTCAGAAGTGGGATTTGAACCCACACCTCCATCTGGAGACCAGATCACCCAAGTATGGGGAAGAAACTACTCTTGAGTCTGGCACCTTGGACCACTCGGCCATCCTGACAAACACAGCTACCATACCCTTTCCTCTTCCTCCTTGGGAACACTAAAAATGTTAAATATCCCTTTGTTATTGTCGGAGAATGAAGAATATCAATGTTTGTTGATTAGAGAGAGAAACAGCAATCTTTTTTTTTTTCAGAAGTGGGAGATCAGTGATAAGTGGAAATCATCTTTTACACATTGTAATTAATCTTGGATAGTTTTAAAGTAGTTCGGAATCCTTAACACTGGCCAACCAGTCAGGACCGTGTGGCCTAATGGATAAGGCGTCTGACTTCGGATCAGAAGATTGAGGGTTCGAGTCCCTTCGTGGTCGCAGTGGCACTTGGTTGACGTGTTCATCTCCTTTTAACGTTCGTAAGAATGTGCTCTCATGACTCTTAAAAGTAAAATATCAGTTAGAGGCACGTGACCGTGTCTTAGGCCAAAAACGCATTGTCAGAAGTGGGATTTGAACCCACGCCTCCATCTGGAGACCAGAACACCCAAGTATGGGGAAGAAACTACTCTTGAGTCTGGCGCCTTAGACCACTCGGCCATCCTGACAAACACAGCTACCGTCCCATTTCCTCTTCCCCCTTGGGAACACTAAAAATGCTAAATATCCCTTTGTTATTGTCGGAGAATGAAGAATATCAATGTTTGTTGATTAGAGAGAGAAACAGCAATCTTTTTTTTTTCAGAAGTGGGAGATCAGTGATAAGTGGAAATCATCTTTTACACATTGTAATTAATCTTGGATAGTTTTAAAGTAGTTCGGAATCCTTAACATGAGCCAACTAGTCAGGACCGTGTGGCCTAATGGATAAGGCGTCTGACTTCGGATCAGAAGATTCACGGTTTGAGTCCCTTCGTGATCGCAGTGGCACTTGGTTGACGTGTTCATCTCCTTTTAACGTTCGTAAGAATGTGCTCTCATGACTCCTAAAAGTAAAATATCAGTTAGAGGCACGTGACCGTGTCTTAGGCCAAAAACGTATTGTCAGAAGTGGGATTTGAACCCACGCCTACATCTGGAGACCAGAACACCCAAGTATGGGGAAGAAACTACTCTTGAGTCTGGCGCCTTAGACCACTCGGCCATCCTGACAAACACAGCTACCATACCCCCTTGGGAACAGGAAATCTTTTTTTTTTTTCAGAAGTGGGAGATCAGTGATAAGTGGAAATCATCTTTTACACATTGTAATTAATCTTGGATAGTTTTAAAGTAGTTTGGAATCCTTAACACGGGCCAACCAGTCAGGACCGTGTGGCCTAATGGATAAGGCGTCTGACTTCGGATCAGAAGATTGAGGGTTCGAGTCCCTTCGTGGTCGCAGTGGAATTTGGTTGACGTGTTCATCTCCTTTTAACGTTCGGAAGAATGTGCTCTCTTGACTCCTAAAAGTAAAATATCAGTTAGAGGCACGTGACCGTGTCTTAGGCCAAAAACGCATTGTCAGAAGTGGGATTTGAACCCACGCCTCCATCTGGAGACCAGAACACCCAAGTATGGGGAAGAAACTACTCTTGAGTCTGGCGCCTTAGACCACTCGGCCATCCTGACAAACACAGCTTCCTTACCTTTTCCTCTTCCCCCTTGGGAACACTATAAATGTTAAATATCCCTTTGTTATAGTCGGAGGATGAAGAATATCAATGTTTGTTGATTAGAGAGAGAAACAGCAATCTCTTTTTTTTTCAGAAGTGGGAGATCAGTGATAAGTGGAAATCATCTTTTACACATTGTAGTTCATCTTGGATCGCTTTAAAGTGGTTCGAAATCCTTAACGCAGGCCGACCAAACAAGACCGCGTGGCCTAATGGATAAGGCGTCTGACTTCGAATCAGAAGATTGAGGGTTCGAGTCCCTTCGTGGTCGCATTTGGTTGACGTGTTCATCTCCTTTTAACGTTCGTAAGAATGTACTCTCATGACTCCTAAAAGTAGAATATCAGTTAGAGGCACGTGACCGTGTCTTAGGCCAAAAACACATTGTCAGAAGTGGGATTTGAACCCACGCCTCCATCTGGAGACCAGAACACCCAAGTATGGGGAAGAAACTACTCTTGAGTCTGGCGCCTTAGACCACTCGGCCATCCTGACAAACACAGCTACCATACCCTTTCCTCTTCCCCCTTGGGAACACTAAAAATGTTAAATATCCCTTTGTTATTGTCGGAGAATGAAGAATATCAATGTTTGTTGATTAGAGAGAGAAACAGCAATCTTTTTTTTTTTTCAGAAGTGGGAGATCAGTGATAAATGGAAATCTTCTTTTACACATTGTAGTTCATCTTGGATCGCTTTAAAGTGGTTCGAAATCCTAAACGCAGGCCAACCAAACAAGACCGCGTGGCCTAATGGATAAGGCGTCTGACTTCGAATCAGAAGATTGAGGGTTCGAGTCCCTTCGTGGTCGCAGTTTCACTTGGTTGATGTGTTCATCTCCTTTTAACGTTCGTAAGAATGTGCTCTCATGACTCCTAAAAGTAAAATATCAGTTAGAGGCACGTGACCGTGTCTTAGGCCAAAAACGCATTGTCAGAAGTGGGATTTGAACCCACGCCTCCATCTGGAGACCAAAACACCCAAGTATGGGGAAGAAACTACTCTTGAGTCTGGCGCCTTAGACCACTAGGCCATCCTGACAAACACAGCTACCGTATCTTTTCCTCTTCCCCCTTGGGAACACTAAAAATGTTAAATATCCCTTTGTTATTGTCGGAGAATGAAGAATATCAATGTTTGTTGATTAGAGAGAGAAACAGCAATCTTTTTTTTTTTCAGAAGTGGGAGATCAGTGATAAGTGGAAATCATCTTTTACACATTGTAGTTCATCTTGGATCGCTTTAAAGTGGTTCGAAAACCACTTTAAAGCGATCGGAATCCTTAACTGAACCAACCAGTCAGGACCGTGTGGCCTAATGGATAAGGCGTCTGACTTCGGATCAGAAGATTGAGGGTTTGAGTCCCTTCGTGGTCGCAGTGGCACTTGGTTGACGTGTTCATCTCCTTTTAACGTTCGTAAGAATGTGCTCTCATGACTCCTAAAAGTAAAATATCAGTTAGAGGCACGTGACCGTGTCTTAGGCCAAAAACGGATTGTCAGAAGTGGGATTTGAACCCACGCCTCCATCTGGAGACCAGAACACCCAAGTATGGGGAAGAAACTACTCTTGAGTTTGGCACCTTAGACCACTCGGCCATCCTGACTAACACAGCTACCGTATCTTTTCCTCTTCCCCCTTGGGAACACTAAAAATTTTAAATATCCCTTTGTTATTGTCGGAGAATGAGGAACATCAATGTTTGTTGATTAGAGAGAGAAACAGCAATCTTTTTTTTTTTTCAGAAGAGGGAGATCAGTGATAAGTGGAAATCATCTTTTACACATTGTAATTAATCTTGGATAGTTTTAAAGTAGTTCGGAATCCTTAACACGGGCCAACCAGTCAGGACCGTGTGGCCTAATGGATAAGGCGTCTGACTTCGAATCAGAAGATTGAGGGTTCGAGTCCCTTCGTGGTTGCATTTGGTTGACGTGTTCATCTCCTTTTAACGTTCGTAAGAAAGTGCTCTCATGACTCCTAAAAGTAAAATGTCAGTTAGAGGCACGTGACCGTGTCTTAGGCCAAAAACGCATTGTCAGAAGTGGGATTTGAACCCATGCCTCCATCCGGAGACCAGAACACCCAAGTATGGGGAAGAAACTACTCTTGAGTCTGGCGCCTTAGACCACTCGGCCATCCTGACAAACACAGCTTCCTTACCTTTTCCTCTTCCCCCTTGGGAACACTAAAAATGTTAAATATACCTTTGTTATAGTCGGAGGATGAAGAATATCAATGTTTGTTGATTAGAGAGAGAAACAGCAATCTTTTTTTTTTCAGAGTTGGGAGATCAGTGATAAATGGAAATCATCTTTTACACATTGTAGTTCATCTTGGATCGCTTTAAAGTGGTTCGAAATCCTAAACGCAGGCCAACCAAACAAGACCGCGTGGCCTAATGGATAAGGCGTCTGACTTCGGATCAGAAGATTGAGGGTTCGAGTCCCTTCGTGGTCGCAGTTTCACTTGGTTGATGTGTTCATCTCCTTTTAACGTTCGTAAGAATGTGCTCTCATGACTCCTAAAAGTAAAATATCAGTTAGAGGCACGTGACCGTGTCTTAGGCCAAAAACGCATTGTCAGAAGTGGGATTTGAACCCACGCCTCCATCTGGAGACCAAAACACCCAAGTATGGGGAAGAAACTACTCTTGAGTCTGGCGCCTTAGACCACTAGGCCATCCTGACAAACACAGCTACCGTATCTTTTCCTCTTCCCCCTTGGGAACACTAAAAATGTTAAATATCCCTTTGTTATTGTCGGAGAATGAAGAATATCAATGTTTGTTGATTAGAGAGAGAAACAGCAATCTTTTTTTTTTTCAGAAGAGGGAGATCAGTGATAAGTGGAAATCATCTTTTACACATTGTAATTAATCTTGGATAGTTTTAAAGTAGTTCGGAATCCTTAACACGGGCCAACCAGTCAGGACCGTGTGGCCTAATGGATAAGGCGTCTGACTTCGGATCAGAAGATTGAGGGTTCGAGTCCCTTCGTGGTCGCAGTGGCACTTGGTTGACGTGTTCATCTCCTTTTAACGTTCGTAAGAATGTGCTCTCATGACTCCTAAAAGTAAAATATCAGTTAGAGGCACGTGACCGTGTCTTAGGCCAAAAACACATTGTCAGAAGTGGGATTTGAACCCACGCCTCCATCTGGAGACCAGAACACCCAAGTATGGGGAAGAAACTACTCTTGAGTCTGGCGCCTTAGACCACCACTCGGCCATCCTGACAAACACAGCTTCCTTACCTTTTCCTCTTCCCCCTTGGGAACACTATAAATGTTAAATATCCCTTTGTTATAGTCGGAGGATGAAGAATATCAATGATTGTTGATTAGAGAGAGAAACAGCAATCTCTTTTTTTTTCAGAAGTGGGAGATCAGTGATAAGTGGAAATCATCTTTTACACATTGTAGTTCATCTTGGATCGCTTTAAAGTGGTTCGAAATCCTTAACGCAGGCCAACCAAACAAGACCGCGTGGCCTAATGGAAAAGGTGTCTGACTTCGAATCAGAAGATTGAGGGTTCGAGTCCCTTCGTGGTCGCATTTGGTTGACGTGTTCATCTCCTTTTAACGTTCGTAAGAATGTGCTCTCATGACTCCTAAAAGTAAAATGTCAGTTAGAGGCACGTGACCGTGTCTTAGGCCAAAAACGCATTGTCAGAAGTGGGATTTGAACCCACGCCTCCATCTGGAGACCAGAACACCCAAGTATGGGGAAGAAACTACTCTTGAGTCTGGCGCCTTAGACCACTCGGCCATCCTGACAAACACAGCTTCCTTACCTTTTCCTCTTCCCCCTTGGGAACACTAAAAATGTTAAATATACCTTTGTTATAGTCGGAGGATGAAGAATATCAATGTTTGTTGATTAGAGAGAGAAACAGCAATCTTTTTTTTTTCAGAGTTGGGAGATCAGTGATAAATGGAAATCATCTTTTACACATTGTAGTTCATCTTGGATCGCTTTAAAGTGGTTCGAAATCCTAAACGCAGGCCAACCAAACAAGACCGCGTGGCCTAATGGATAAGGCGTCTGACTTCGGATCAGAAGATTGAGGGTTCGAGTCCCTTCGTGGTCGCAGTTTCACTTGGTTGATGTGTTCATCTCCTTTTAACGTTCGTAAGAATGTGCTCTCATGACTCCTAAAAGTAAAATATCAGTTAGAGGCACGTGACCGTGTCTTAGGCCAAAAACGCATTGTCAGAAGTGGGATTTGAACCCACGCCTCCATCTGGAGACCAAAACACCCAAGTATGGGGAAGAAACTACTCTTGAGTCTGGCGCCTTAGACCACTCGGCCATCCTGAAAAACACAGCTACCGTATCTTTTCCTTTTCCTCTTCCCCCTTGGGAACACTAAAAATGTTAAATATCCCTTTGTTATTGTCGGAGAATGAAGAATATCAATGTTTGTTGATTAGAGAGAGAAACAGCAATTTTTTTTTTTTTTCAGAAGTGGGAGATCAGTGATAAGTGGAAATCATCTTTTACACATTGTAGTGCATCTTGGATCGCTTTAAAGTGGTTCGAAATCCTTAACGCAGGCCAACCAAACAAGACCGCGTGGCCTAATGGATAAGGCGTCTGACTTCGAATCAGAAGATTGAGGGTTCGAGTCCCTTGTGGTTGCATTTGGTTGACGTGTTCATTTCCTCTTTTAACGTTCGTAAGAATGTGCTCTCATGACTCCTAAAAGTAGAATATCAGTTAGAGGCACGTGACCGTGTCTTAGGCCAAAAACACATTGTCAGAAGTGGGGTTTGAACCCACGCCTCCATCTGGAGACCAGAACACCCCAGTATGGGGAAGAAACTACTCTTGAGTCTGGCGCCTTAGACCACTCGGCCATCCTGACAAACACAGCTACCATACCCTTTCCTCTTCCCCCTTGGGAACACATAAAAATGTTAAATATCCCTTTGTTATTGTCGGAGAATGAAGAATATCAATGTTTGTTGATTAGAGAGAGAAACAGCAATCTTTTTTTTTTTCAGAAGTGGGAGATCAGTGATAAGTGGAAATCATCTTTTACACATTGTAGTTCATCTTGGATCGCTTTAAAGTGGTTCGAAAACCACTTTAAAGCGATCGGAATCCTTAACTGAACCAACCAGTCAGGACCGTGTGGCCTAATGGATAAGGCGTCTGACTTCGGATCAGAAGATTGAGGGTTTGAGTCCCTTCGTGGTCGCAGTGGCACTTGGTTGACGTGTTCATCTCCTTTTAACGTTCGTAAGAATGTGCTCTCATGACTCCTAAAAGTAAAATATCAGTTAGAGGCACGTGACCGTGTCTTAGGCCAAAAACGGATTGTCAGAAGTGGGATTTGAACCCACGCCTCCATCTGGAGACCAGAACACCCAAGTATGGGGAAGAAACTACTCTTGAGTTTGGCACCTTAGACCACTCGGCCATCCTGACTAACACAGCTACCGTATCTTTTCCTCTTCCCCCTTGGGAACACTAAAAATTTTAAATATCCCTTTGTTATTGTCGGAGAATGAGGAACATCAATGTTTGTTGATTAGAGAGAGAAACAGCAATCTTTTTTTTTTTTTCAGAAGAGGGAGATCAGTGATAAGTGGAAATCATCTTTTACACATTGTAATTAATCTTGGATAGTTTTAAAGTAGTTCGGAATCCTTAACACGGGCCAACCAGTCAGGACCGTGTGGCCTAATGGATAAGGCGTCTGACTTTGGATCAGAAGATTGAGGGTTCGAGTCCCTTCGTGGTCGCAGTGGCACTTGGTTGACGTGTTCATCTCCTTTTAACGTTCGTAAGAATGTGCTCTCATGACTCCTAAAAGTAAAATATCAGTTAGAGGCACGTGACCGTGTCTTAGGCCAAAAACACATTGTCAGAAGTGGGATTTGAACCCACGCCTCCATCTGGAGACCAGAACACCCAAGTATGGGGAAGAAACTACTCTTGAGTCTGGCGCCTTAGACCACTCGGCCATCCTGACAAACACAGCTTCCTTACCTTTTCCTCTTCCCCCTTGGGAACACTAAAAATTTTAAATATCCCTTTGTTATTGTCGGAGAATGAGGAACATCAATGTTTGTTGATTAGAGAGAGAAACAGCAATCTTTTTTTTTTTTTCAGAAGAGGGAGATCAGTGATAAGTGGAAATCATCTTTTACACATTGTAATTAATCTTGGATAGTTTTAAAGTAGTTCGGAATCCTTAACACGGGCCAACCAGTCAGGACCGTGTGGCCTAATGGATAAGGCGTCTGACTTTGGATCAGAAGATTGAGGGTTCGAGTCCCTTCGTGGTCGCAGTGGCACTTGGTTGACGTGTTCATCTCCTTTTAACGTTCGTAAGAATGTGCTCTCATGACTCCTAAAAGTAAAATATCAGTTAGAGGCACGTGACCGTGTCTTAGGCCAAAAACACATTGTCAGAAGTGGGATTTGAACCCACGCCTCCATCTGGAGACCAGAACACCCAAGTATGGGGAAGAAACTACTCTTGAGTCTGGCGCCTTAGACCACTCGGCCATCCTGACAAACACAGCTTCCTTACCTTTTCCTCTTCCCCCTTGGGAACACTATAAATGTTAAATATCCCTTTGTTATAGTCGGAGGATGAAGAATATCAATGATTGTTGATTAGAGAGAGAAACAGCAATCTCTTTTTTTTTCAGAAGTGGGAGATCAGTGATAAGTGGAAATCATCTTTTACACATTGTAGTTCATCTTGGATCGCTTTAAAGTGGTTCGAAATCCTTAACGCAGGCCAACCAAACAAGACCGCGTGGCCTAATGGATAAGGCGTCTGACTTCGAATCAGAAGATTGAGGGTTCGAGTCCCTTGTGGTTGCATTTGGTTGACGTGTTCATTTCCTCTTTTAACGTTCGTAAGAATGTGCTCTCATGACTCCTAAAAGTAGAATATCAGTTAGAGGCACGTGACCGTGTCTTAGGCCAAAAACACATTGTCAGAAGTGGGATTTGAACCCACGCCTCCATCTGGAGACCAGAACACCCCAGTATGGGGAAGAAACTACTCTTGAGTCTGGCGCCTTAGACCACTCGGCCATCCTGACAAACACAGCTACCATACCCTTTCCTCTTCCCCCTTGGGAACACTAAAAATGTTAAATATCCCTTTGTTATTGTCGGAGAATGAAGAATATCAATGTTTGTTGATTAGAGAGAGAAACAGCAATCTTTTTTTTTTTCAGAAGTGGGAGATCAGTGATAAGTGGAAATCATCTTTTACACATTGTAGTTCATCTTGGATCGCTTTAAAGTGGTTCGAAATCCTTAACGCAGGCCAACCAAACAAGACCGCGTGGCCTAATGGATAAGGCGTCTGACTTCGAATCAGAAGATTGAGGGTTCGAGTCCCTTCGTGGTTGCATTTGGTTGACGTGTTCATCTCCTTTTAACGTTCGTAAGAAAGTGCTCTCATGACTCCTAAAAGTAAAATGTCAGTTAGAGGCACGTGACCGTGTCTTAGGCCAAAAACGCATTGTCAGAAGTGGGATTTGAACCCATGCCTCCATCCGGAGACCAGAACACCCAAGTATGGGGAAGAAACTACTCTTGAGTCTGGCGCCTTAGACCACTCGGCCATCCTGACAAACACAGCTTCCTTACCTTTTCCTCTTCCCCCTTGGGAACACTAAAAATGTTAAATATACCTTTGTTATAGTCGGAGGATGAAGAATATCAATGTTTGTTGATTAGAGAGAGAAACAGCAATCTTTTTTTTTTCAGAGTTGGGAGATCAGTGATAAATGGAAATCATCTTTTACACATTGTAGTTCATCTTGGATCGCTTTAAAGTGGTTCGAAATCCTAAACGCAGGCCAACCAAACAAGACCGCGTGGCCTAATGGATAAGGCGTCTGACTTCGGATCAGAAGATTGAGGGTTCGAGTCCCTTCGTGGTCGCAGTTTCACTTGGTTGATGTGTTCATCTCCTTTTAACGTTCGTAAGAATGTGCTCTCATGACTCCTAAAAGTAAAATATCAGTTAGAGGCACGTGACCGTGTCTTAGGCCAAAAACGCATTGTCAGAAGTGGGATTTGAACCCACGCCTCCATCTGGAGACCAAAACACCCAAGTATGGGGAAGAAACTACTCTTGAGTCTGGCGCCTTAGACCACTAGGCCATCCTGACAAACACAGCTACCGTATCTTTTCCTCTTCCCCCTTGGGAACACTAAAAATGTTAAATATCCCTTTGTTATTGTCGGAGAATGAAGAATATCAATGTTTGTTGATTAGAGAGAGAAACAGCAATCTTTTTTTTTTTCAGAAGAGGGAGATCAGTGATAAGTGGAAATCATCTTTTACACATTGTAATTAATCTTGGATAGTTTTAAAGTAGTTCGGAATCCTTAACACGGGCCAACCAGTCAGGACCGTGTGGCCTAATGGATAAGGCGTCTGACTTCGGATCAGAAGATTGAGGGTTCGAGTCCCTTCGTGGTCGCAGTGGCACTTGGTTGACGTGTTCATCTCCTTTTAACGTTCGTAAGAATGTGCTCTCATGACTCCTAAAAGTAAAATATCAGTTAGAGGCACGTGACCGTGTCTTAGGCCAAAAACACATTGTCAGAAGTGGGATTTGAACCCACGCCTCCATCTGGAGACCAGAACACCCAAGTATGGGGAAGAAACTACTCTTGAGTCTGGCGCCTTAGACCACTCGGCCATCCTGACAAACACAGCTTCCTTACCTTTTCCTCTTCCCCCTTGGGAACACTAAAAATGTTAAATATACCTTTGTTATAGTCGGAGGATGAAGAATATCAATGTTTGTTGATTAGAGAGAGAAACAGCAATCTTTTTTTTTTCAGAGTTGGGAGATCAGTGATAAATGGAAATCATCTTTTACACATTGTAGTTCATCTTGGATCGCTTTAAAGTGGTTCGAAATCCTAAACGCAGGCCAACCAAACAAGACCGCGTGGCCTAATGGATAAGGCGTCTGACTTCGGATCAGAAGATTGAGGGTTCGAGTCCCTTCGTGGTCGCAGTTTCACTTGGTTGATGTGTTCATCTCCTTTTAACGTTCGTAAGAATGTGCTCTCATGACTCCTAAAAGTAAAATATCAGTTAGAGGCACGTGACCGTGTCTTAGGCCAAAAACGCATTGTCAGAAGTGGGATTTGAACCCACGCCTCCATCTGGAGACCAGAACACCCAAGTATGGGGAAGAAACTACTCTTGAGTCTGGCGCCTTAGACCACTAGGCCATCCTGACAAACACAGCTACCGTATCTTTTCCTCTTCCCCCTTGGGAACACTAAAAATGTTAAATATCCCTTTGTTATTGTCGGAGAATGAAGAATATCAATGTTTGTTGATTAGAGAGAGAAACAGCAATCTTTTTTTTTTTCAGAAGAGGGAGATCAGTGATAAGTGGAAATCATCTTTTACACATTGTAATTAATCTTGGATAGTTTTAAAGTAGTTTGGAATCCTTAACACGGGCCAACCAGTCAGGACCGTGTGGCCTAATGGATAAGGCGTCTGACTTCGGATCAGAAGATTGAGGGTTCGAGTCCCTTCGTGGTCGCAGTGGAATTTGGTTGACGTGTTCATCTCCTTTTAACGTTCGGAAGAATGTGCTCTCTTGACTCCTAAAAGTAAAATATCAGTTAGAGGCACGTGACCGTGTCTTAGGCCAAAAACGCATTGTCAGAAGTGGGATTTGAACCCACGCCTCCATCTGGAGACCAGAACACCCAAGTATGGGGAAGAAACTACTCTTGAGTCTGGCGCCTTAGACCACTCGGCCATCCTGACAAACACAGCTTCCTTACCTTTTCCTCTTCCCCCTTGGGAACACTATAAATGTTAAATATCCCTTTGTTATAGTCGGAGGATGAAGAATATCAATGTTTGTTGATTAGAGAGAGAAACAGCAATCTCTTTTTTTTTCAGAAGTGGGAGATCAGTGATAAGTGGAAATCATCTTTTACACATTGTAGTTCATCTTGGATCGCTTTAAAGTGGTTCGAAATCCTTAACGCAGGCCGACCAAACAAGACCGCGTGGCCTAATGGATAAGGCGTCTGACTTCGAATCAGAAGATTGAGGGTTCGAGTCCCTTCGTGGTCGCATTTGGTTGACGTGTTCATCTCCTTTTAACGTTCGTAAGAATGTACTCTCATGACTCCTAAAAGTAGAATATCAGTTAGAGGCACGTGACCGTGTCTTAGGCCAAAAACACATTGTCAGAAGTGGGATTTGAACCCACGCCTCCATCTGGAGACCAGAACACCCAAGTATGGGGAAGAAACTACTCTTGAGTCTGGCGCCTTAGACCACTCGGCCATCCTGACAAACACAGCTACCATACCCTTTCCTCTTCCCCCTTGGGAACACTAAAAATGTTAAATATCCCTTTGTTATTGTCGGAGAATGAAGAATATCAATGTTTGTTGATTAGAGAGAGAAACAGCAATCTTTTTTTTTTTCAGAAGTGGGAGATCAGTGATAAATGGAAATCTTCTTTTACACATTGTAGTTCATCTTGGATCGCTTTAAAGTGGTTCGAAATCCTAAACGCAGGCCAACCAAACAAGACCGCGTGGCCTAATGGATAAGGCGTCTGACTTCGAATCAGAAGATTGAGGGTTCGAGTCCCTTCGTGGTCGCATTTAGTTGACGTGTTCATCTCCTTTTAATGTTCGTAAGAATGTGCTCTCATGACTCCTAAAAGTAAAATGTCAGTTAGAGGCACGTGACTGTGTCTTAGGCCAAAAACGCATTGTCAGAAGTGGGATTTGAACCCATACCTCCATCTGGAGACCAGAACACCCAAGTATGGGGAAGAAACTACTCTTGAGTCTGGCGCCTTAGACCACTCGGCCATCCTGACAAACACAGCTTCCTTACCTTTTCCTCTTCCCCCTTGGGAACACTAAAAATGTTAAATATACCTTTGTTATAGTCGGAGGATGAAGAATATCAATGTTTGTTGATTAGAGAGAGAAACAGCAATCTTTTTTTTTTCAGAGTTGGGAGATCAGTGATAAATGGAAATCATCTTTTACACATTGTAGTTCATCTTGGATCGCTTTAAAGTGGTTCGAAATCCTAAACGCAGGCCAACCAAACAAGACCGCGTGGCCTAATGGATAAGGCGTCTGACTTCGGATCAGAAGATTGAGGGTTCGAGTCCCTTCGTGGTCGCAGTTTCACTTGGTTGATGTGTTCATCTCCTTTTAACGTTCGTAAGAATGTGCTCTCATGACTCCTAAAAGTAAAATATCAGTTAGAGGCACGTGACCGTGTCTTAGGCCAAAAACGCATTGTCAGAAGTGGGATTTGAACCCACGCCTCCATCTGGAGACCAAAACACCCAAGTATGGGGAAGAAACTACTCTTGAGTCTGGCGCCTTAGACCACTAGGCCATCCTGACAAACACAGCTACCGTATCTTTTCCTCTTCCCCCTTGGGAACACTAAAAATGTTAAATATCCCTTTGTTATTGTCGGAGAATGAAGAATATCAATGTTTGTTGATTAGAGAGAGAAACAGCAATCTTTTTTTTTTTCAGAAGTGGGAGATCAGTGATAAGTGGAAATCATCTTTTACACATTGTAGTTCATCTTGGATCGCTTTAAAGTGGTTCGAAAACCACTTTAAAGCGATCGGAATCCTTAACTGAACCAACCAGTCAGGACCGTGTGGCCTAATGGATAAGGCGTCTGACTTCGGATCAGAAGATTGAGGGTTTGAGTCCCTTCGTGGTCGCAGTGGCACTTGGTTGACGTGTTCATCTCCTTTTAACGTTCGTAAGAATGTGCTCTCATGACTCCTAAAAGTAAAATATCAGTTAGAGGCACGTGACCGTGTCTTAGGCCAAAAACGGATTGTCAGAAGTGGGATTTGAACCCACGCCTCCATCTGGAGACCAGAACACCCAAGTATGGGGAAGAAACTACTCTTGAGTCTGGCGCCTTAGACCACTCGGCCATCCTGACAAACACAGCTTCCTTACCTTTTCCTCTTCCCCCTTGGGAACACTATAAATGTTAAATATCCCTTTGTTATAGTCGGAGGATGAAGAATATCAATGTTTGTTGATTAGAGAGAGAAACAGCAATCTCTTTTTTTTTCAGAAGTGGGAGATCAGTGATAAGTGGAAATCATCTTTTACACATTGTAGTTCATCTTGGATCGCTTTAAAGTGGTTCGAAATCCTTAACGCAGGCCGACCAAACAAGACCGTGTGGCCTAATGGATAAGCCGTCTGACTTCGAATCAGAAGATTGAGGGTTCGAGTCCCTTCGTGGTCGCATTTGGTTGACGTGTTCATCTCCTTTTAACGTTCGTAAGAATGTACTCTCATGACTCCTAAAAGTAGAATATCAGTTAGAGGCACGTGACCGTGTCTTAGGCCAAAAACACATTGTCAGAAGTGGGATTTGAACCCACGCCTCCATCTGGAGACCAGAACACCCAAGTATGGGGAAGAAACTACTCTTGAGTCTGGCGCCTTAGACCACTCGGCCATCCTGACAAACACAGCTACCATACCCTTTCCTCTTCCCCCTTGG
This sequence comes from Hyla sarda, assembly GCF_029499605.1. Classification (NCBI taxonomy): domain Eukaryota; kingdom Metazoa; phylum Chordata; class Amphibia; order Anura; family Hylidae; genus Hyla; species Hyla sarda. The sequence goes on from NC_079197.1 coordinate 152,064,971, forward strand.
GAACACTAAAAATGTTAAATATCCCTTTGTTATTGTCGGAGAATGAAGAATATCAATGTTTGTTGATTAGAGAGAGAAACAGCAATCTTTTTTTTTTTCAGAAGTGGGAGATCAGTGATAAATGGAAATCTTCTTTTACACATTGTAGTTCATCTTGGATCGCTTTAAAGTGGTTCGAAATCCTAAACACAGGCCAACCAAACAAGACCGCGTGGCCTAATGGATAAGGCGTCTGACTTCGAATCAGAAGATTGAGGGTTCGAGTCCTAAACGCAGGCCAACCAAACAAGACCGCGTGGCCTAATGGATAAGGCGTCTGACTTCGGATCAGAAGATTGAGGGTTCGAGTCCCTTCGTGGTCGCAGTTTCACTTGGTTGATGTGTTCATCTCCTTTTAACGTTCGTAAGAATGTGCTCTCATGACTCCTAAAAGTAAAATATCAGTTAGAGGCACGTGACCGTGACTTAGGCCAAAAACGCATTGTCAGAAGTGGGATTTGAACCCACGCCTCCATCTGGAGACCAAAACACCCAAGTATGGGGAAGAATCTACTCTTGAGTCTGGCGCCTTAGACCACTAGGCCATCCTGACAAACACAGCTACCGTATCTTTTCCTCTTCCCCCTTGGGAACACTAAAAATGTTAAATATCCCTTTGTTATTGTCGGAGAATGAAGAATATCAATGTTTGTTGATTAGAGAGAGAAACAGCAATCTTTTTTTTTTCAGAAGTGGGAGATCAGTGATAAGTGGAAATCATCTTTTACACATTGTAGTTCATCTTGGATCGCTTTAAAGTGGTTCGAAAACCACTTTAAAGCGATCGGAATCCTTAACTGAACCAACCAGTCAGGACCGTGTGGCCTAATGGATAAGGCGTCTGACTTCGGATCAGAAGATTGAGGGTTTGAGTCCCTTCGTGGTCGCAGTGGCACTTGGTTGACGTGTTCATCTCCTTTTAACGTTCGTAAGAATGTGCTCTCATGACTCCTAAAAGTAAAATATCAGTTAGAGGCACGTGACCGTGTCTTAGGCCAAAAACGGATTGTCAGAAGTGGGATTTGAACCCACGCCTCCATCTGGAGACCAGAACACCCAAGTATGGGGAAGAAACTACTCTTGAGTCTGGCGCCTTAGACCACTCGGCCATCCTGACAAACACAGCTTCCTTACCTTTTCCTCTTCCCCCTTGGGAACACTATAAATGTTAAATATCCCTTTGTTATAGTCGGAGGATGAAGAATATCAATGTTTGTTGATTAGAGAGAGAAACAGCAATCTCTTTTTTTTTCAGAAGTGGGAGATCAGTGATAAGTGGAAATCATCTTTTACACATTGTAGTTCATCTTGGATCGCTTTAAAGTGGTTCGAAATCCTTAACGCAGGCCGACCAAACAAGACCGCGTGGCCTAATGGATAAGGCGTCTGACTTCGAATCAGAAGATTGAGGGTTCGAGTCCCTTCGTGGTCGCATTTGGTTGACGTGTTCATCTCCTTTTAACGTTCGTAAGAATGTACTCTCATGACTCCTAAAAGTAGAATATCAGTTAGAGGCACGTGACCGTGTCTTAGGCCAAAAACACATTGTCAGAAGTGGGATTTGAACCCACGCCTCCATCTGGAGACCAGAACACCCAAGTATGGGGAAGAAACTACTCTTGAGTCTGGCGCCTTAGACCACTCGGCCATCCTGACAAACACAGCTACCATACCCTTTCCTCTTCCCCCTTGGGAACACTAAAAATGTTAAATATCCCTTTGTTATTGTCGGAGAATGAAGAATATCAATGTTTGTTGATTAGAGAGAGAAACAGCAATCTTTTTTTTTTTCAGAAGTGGGAGATCAGTGATAAATGGAAATCTTCTTTTACACATTGTAGTTCATCTTGGATCGCTTTAAAGTGGTTTGAAATCCTAAACAGAGGCCAACCATACAAGACCGCGTGGCCTAATGGATAAGGCGTCTGACTTCGAATCAGAAGATTGAGGGTTCGAGTCCCTTCGTGGTCGCATTTAGTTGACGTGTTCATCTCCTTTTAACGTTCGTAAGAATGTGCTCTCATGACTCCTAAAAGTAAAATGTCAGTTAGAGGCACGTGACTGTGTCTTAGGCCAAAAACGCATTGTCAGAAGTGGGATTTGAACCCATACCTCCATCTGGAGACCAGAACACCCAAGTATGGGGAAGAAACTACTCTTGAGTCTGGCGCCTTAGACCACTCGGCCATCCTGACAAACACAGCTTCCTTACCTTTTCCTCTTCCCCCTTGGGAACACTAAAAATGTTAAATATACCTTTGTTATAGTCGGAGGATGAAGAATATCAATGTTTGTTGATTAGAGAGAGAAACAGCAATCTTTTTTTTTCAGAGTTGGGAGATCAGTGATAAATGGAAATCATCTTTTACACATTGTAGTTCATCTTGGATCGCTTTAAAGTGGTTCGAAATCCTAAACGCAGGCCAACCAAACAAGACCGCGTGGCCTAATGGATAAGGCGTCTGACTTCGGATCAGAAGATTGAGGGTTCGAGTCCCTTCGTGGTCGCAGTTTCACTTGGTTGATGTGTTCATCTCCTTTTAACGTTCGTAAGAATGTGCTCTCATGACTCCTAAAAGTAAAATATCAGTTAGAGGCACGTGACCGTGTCTTAGGCCAAAAACGCATTGTCAGAAGTGGGATTTGAACCCACGCCTCCATCTGGAGACCAAAACACCCAAGTATGGGGAAGAAACTACTCTTGAGTCTGGCGCCTTAGACCACTAGGCCATCCTGACAAACACAGCTACCGTATCTTTTACCGCTTTAAAGTGGTTCGAAAACCACTTTAAAGCGATCGGAATCCTTAACTGAACCAACCAGTCAGGACCGTGTGGCCTAATGGATAAGGCGTCTGACTTCGGATCAGAAGATTGAGGGTTTGAGTCCCTTCGTGGTCGCAGTGGCACTTGGTTGACGTGTTCATCTCCTTTTAACGTTCGTAAGAATGTGCTCTCATGACTCCTAAAAGTAAAATATCAGTTAGAGGCACGTGACCGTGTCTTAGGCCAAAAACGGATTGTCAGAAGTGGGATTTGAACCCACGCCTCCATCTGGAGACCAGAACACCCAAGTATGGGGAAGAAACTACTCTTGAGTTTGGCACCTTAGACCACTCGGCCATCCTGACTAACTCAGCTACCGTATCTTTTCCTCTTCCCCCTTGGGAACACTAAAAATTTTAAATATCCCTTCGTTATTGTCGGAGAATGAGGAACATCAATGTTTGTTGATTAGAGAGAGAAACAGCAATCTTTTTTTTTTTTCAGAAGAGGGAGATCAGTGATAAGTGGAAATCATCTTTTACACATTGTAATTAATCTTGGATAGTTTTAAAGTAGTTCGGAATCCTTAACACGGGCCAACCAGTCAGGACCGTGTGGCCTAATGGATAAGGTGTCTGACTTTGGATCAGAAGATTGAGGGTTCGAGTCCCTTCGTGGTCGCAGTGGCACTTGGTTGACGTGTTCATCTCCTTTTAACGTTCGTAAGAATGTGCTCTCATGACTCCTAGAAGTAAAATATCAGTTAGAGGCACGTGACCGTGTCTTAGGCCAAAAACACATTGTCAGAAGTGGGATTTGAACCCACGCCTCCATCTGGAGACCAGAACACCCAAGTATGGGGAAGAAACTACTCTTGAGTCTGGCGCCTTAGACCACTCGGCCATCCTGACAAACACAGCTTCCTTACCTTTTCCTCTTCCCCCTTGGGAACACTATAAATGTTAAATATCCCTTTGTTATAGTCGGAGGATGAAGAATATCAATGATTGTTGATTAGAGAGAGAAACAGCAATCTCTTTTTTTTTCAGAAGTGGGAGATCAGTGATAAGTGGAAATCATCTTTTACACATTGTAGTTCATCTTGGATCGCTTTAAAGTGGTTCGAAATCCTTAACGCAGGCCAACCAAACAAGACCGCGTGGCCTAATGGAAAAGGCGTCTGACTTCGAATCAGAAGATTGAGGGTTCGAGTCCCTTCGTGGTCGCATTTGGTTGACGTGTTCATCTCCTTTTAACGTTCGTAAGAATGTGCTCTCATGACTCCTAAAAGTAAAATGTCAGTTAGAGGCACGTGACCGTGTCTTAGGCCAAAAACGCATTGTCAGAAGTGGGATTTGAACCCACGCCTCCATCTGGAGACCAGAACACCCAAGTATGGGGAAGAAACTACTCTTGAGTCTGGCGCCTTAGACCACTCGGCCATCCTGACAAACACAGCTTCCTTACCTTTTCCTCTTCCCCCTTGGGAACACTAAAAATGTTAAATATACCTTTGTTATAGTCGGAGGATGAAGAATATCAATGTTTGTTGATTAGAGAGAGAAACAGCAATCTTTTTTTTTTCAGAGTTGGGAGATCAGTGATAAATGGAAATCATCTTTTACACATTGTAGTTCATCTTGGATCGCTTTAAAGTGGTTCGAAATCCTAAACGCAGGCCAACCAAACAAGACCGCGTGGCCTAATGGATAAGGCGTCTGACTTCGGATCAGAAGATTGAGGGTTCGAGTCCCTTCGTGGTCGCAGTTTCACTTGGTTGATGTGTTCATCTCCTTTTAACGTTCGTAAGAATGTGCTCTCATGACTCCTAAAAGTAAAATATCAGTTAGAGGCACGTGACCGTGTCTTAGGCCAAAAACGCATTGTCAGAAGTGGGATTTGAACCCACGCCTCCATCTGGAGACCAAAACACCCAAGTATGGGGAAGAAACTACTCTTGAGTCTGGCGCCTTAGACCACTCGGCCATCCTGAAAAACACAGCTACCGTATCTTTTCCTTTTCCTCTTCCCCCTTGGGAACACTAAAAATGTTAAATATCCCTTTGTTATTGTCGGAGAATGAAGAATATCAATGTTTGTTGATTAGAGAGAGAAACAGCAATTTTTTTTTTTTTCAGAAGTGGGAGATCAGTGATAAGTGGAAATCATCTTTTACACATTGTAGTGCATCTTGGATCGCTTTAAAGTGGTTCGAAATCCTTAACGCAGGCCAACCAAACAAGACCGCGTGGCCTAATGGATAAGGCGTCTGACTTCGAATCAGAAGATTGAGGGTTCGAGTCCCTTGTGGTTGCATTTGGTTGACGTGTTCATTTCCTCTTTTAACGTTCGTAAGAATGTGCTCTCATGACTCCTAAAAGTAGAATATCAGTTAGAGGCACGTGACCGTGTCTTAGGCCAAAAACACATTGTCAGAAGTGGGGTTTGAACCCACGCCTCCATCTGGAGACCAGAACACCCCAGTATGGGGAAGAAACTACTCTTGAGTCTGGCGCCTTAGACCACTCGGCCATCCTGACAAACACAGCTACCATACCCTTTCCTCTTCCCCCTTGGGAACACTAAAAATGTTAAATATCCCTTTGTTATTGTCGGAGAATGAAGAATATCAATGTTTGTTGATTAGAGAGAGAAACAGCAATCTTTTTTTTTCAGAAGTGGGAGATCAGTGATAAGTGGAAATCATCTTTTACACATTGTAGTTCATCTTGGATCGCTTTAAAGTGGTTCGAAAACCACTTTAAAGCGATCGGAATCCTTAACTGAACCAACCAGTCAGGACCGTGTGGCCTAATGGATAAGGCGTCTGACTTCGGATCAGAAGATTGAGGGTTTGAGTCCCTTCGTGGTCGCAGTGGCACTTGGTTGACGTGTTCATCTCCTTTTAACGTTCGTAAGAATGTGCTCTCATGACTCCTAAAAGTAAAATATCAGTTAGAGGCACGTGACCGTGTCTTAGGCCAAAAACGGATTGTCAGAAGTGGGATTTGAACCCACACCTCCATCTGGAGACCAGAACACCCAAGTATGGGGAAGAAACTACTCTTGAGTCTGGCACCTTGGACCACTCGGCCATCCTGACAAACACAGCTACCATACCCTTTCCTCTTCCTCCTTGGGAACACTAAAAATGTTAAATATCCCTTTGTTATTGTCGGAGAATGAAGAATATCAATGTTTGTTGATTAGAGAGAGAAACAGCAATCTTTTTTTTTTTCAGAAGTGGGAGATCAGTGATAAGTGGAAATCATCTTTTACACATTGTAATTAATCTTGGATAGTTTTAAAGTAGTTTGGAATCCTTAACACGGGCCAACCAGTCAGGACCGTGTGGCCTAATGGATAAGGCGTCTGACTTCGGATCAGAAGATTGAGGGTTCGAGTCCCTTCGTGGTCGCAGTGGCACTTGGTTGACGTGTTCATCTCCTTTTAACGTTCGGAAGAATGTGCTCTCTTGACTCCTAAAAGTAAAATATCAGTTAGAGGCACGTGACCGTGTCTTAGGCCAAAAACACATTGTCAGAAGTGGGATTTGAACCCACGCCTCCATCTGGAGACCAGAACACCCAAGTATGGGGAAGAAACTACTCTTGAGTCTGGCGCCTTAGACCACTCGGCCATCCTGACAAACACAGCTTCCTTACCTTTTCCTCTTCCCCCTTGGGAACACTATAAATGTTAAATATCCCTTTGTTATAGTCGGAGGATGAAGAATATCAATGTTTGTTGATTAGAGAGAGAAACAGCAATCTCTTTTTTTTTCAGAAGTGGGAGATCAGTGATAAGTGGAAATCATCTTTTACACATTGTAGTTCATCTTGGATCGCTTTAAAGTGGTTCGAAATCCTTAACGCAGGCCGACCAAACAAGACCGTGTGGCCTAATGGATAAGCCGTCTGACTTCAAATCAGAAGATTGAGGGTTCGAGTCCCTTCGTGGTCGCATTTGGTTGACGTGTTCATCTCCTTTTAACGTTCGTAAGAATGTACTCTCATGACTCCTAAAAGTAGAATATCAGTTAGAGGCACGTGACCGTGTCTTAGGCCAAAAACACATTGTCAGAAGTGGGATTTGAACCCACGCCTCCATCTGGAGACCAGAACACCCAAGTATGGGGAAGAAACTACTCTTGAGTCTGGCGCCTTAGACCACTCGGCCATCCTGACAAACACAGCTACCATACCCTTTCCTCTTCCCCCTTGGGAACACTAAAAATGTTAAATATCCCTTTGTTATTGTCGGAGAATGAAGAATATCAATGTTTGTTGATTAGAGAGAGAAACAGCAATCTTTTTTTTTTTCAGAAGTGGGAGATCAGTGATAAATGGAAATCTTCTTTTACACATTGTAGTTCATCTTGGATCGCTTTAAAGTGGTTCGAAATCCTAAACACAGGCCAACCAAACAAGACCGCGTGGCCTAATGGATAAGGCGTCTGACTTCGAATCAGAAGATTGAGGGTTCGAGTCCTAAACGCAGGCCAACCAAACAAGACCGCGTGGCCTAATGGATAAGGCGTCTGACTTCGGATCAGAAGATTGAGGGTTCGAGTCCCTTCGTGGTCGCAGTTTCACTTGGTTGATGTGTTCATCTCCTTTTAACGTTCGTAAGAATGTGCTCTCATGACTCCTAAAAGTAAAATATCAGTTAGAGGCACGTGACCGTGACTTAGGCCAAAAACGCATTGTCAGAAGTGGGATTTGAACCCACGCCTCCATCTGGAGACCAAAACACCCAAGTATGGGGAAGAATCTACTCTTGAGTCTGGCGCCTTAGACCACTAGGCCATCCGGACAAACACAGCTACCGTATCTTTTCCTCTTCCCCCTTGGGAACACTAAAAATGTTAAATATCCCTTTGTTATTGTCGGAGAATGAAGAATATCAATGTTTGTTGATTAGAGAGAGAAACAGCAATCTTTTTTTTTTCAGAAGTGGGAGATCAGTGATAAGTGGAAATCATCTTTTACACATTGTAGTTCATCTTGGATCGCTTTAAAGTGGTTCGAAAAGCACTTTAAAGCGATCGGAATCCTTAACTGAACCAACCAGTCAGGACCGTGTGGCCTAATGGATAAGGCGTCTGACTTCGGATCAGAAGATTGAGGGTTTGAGTCCCTTCGTGGTCGCAGTGGCACTTGGTTGACGTGTTCATCTCCTTTTAACGTTCGTAAGAATGTGCTCTCATGACTCCTAAAAGTAAAATATCAGTTAGAGGCACGTGACCGTGTCTTAGGCCAAAAACGGATTGTCAGAAGTGGGATTTGAACCCACGCCTCCATCTGGAGACCAGAACACCCAAGTATGGGGAAGAAACTACTCTTGAGTCTGGCGCCTTAGACCACTCGGCCATCCTGACAAACACAGCTTCCTTACCTTTTCCTCTTCCCCCTTGGGAACACTATAAATGTTAAATATCCCTTTGTTATAGTCGGAGGATGAAGAATATCAATGTTTGTTGATTAGAGAGAGAAACAGCAATCTCTTTTTTTTTCAGAAGTGGGAGATCAGTGATAAGTGGAAATCATCTTTTACACATTGTAGTTCATCTTGGATCGCTTTAAAGTGGTTCGAAATCCTTAACGCAGGCCGACCAAACAAGACCGCGTGGCCTAATGGATAAGGCGTCTGACTTCGAATCAGAAGATTGAGGGTTCGAGTCCCTTCGTGGTCGCATTTGGTTGACGTGTTCATCTCCTTTTAACGTTCGTAAGAATGTACTCTCATGACTCCTAAAAGTAGAATATCAGTTAGAGGCACGTGACCGTGTCTTAGGCCAAAAACACATTGTCAGAAGTGGGATTTGAACCCACGCCTCCATCTGGAGACCAGAACACCCAAGTATGGGGAAGAAACTACTCTTGAGTCTGGCGCCTTAGACCACTCGGCCATCCTGACAAACACAGCTACCATACCCTTTCCTCTTCCCCCTTGGGAACACTAAAAATGTTAAATATCCCTTTGTTATTGTCGGAGAATGAAGAATATCAATGTTTGTTGATTAGAGAGAGAAACAGCAATCTTTTTTTTTTTCAGAAGTGGGAGATCAGTGATAAATGGAAATTTTCTTTTACACATTGTAGTTCATCTTGGATCGCTTTAAAGTGGTTTGAAATCCTAAACAGAGGCCAACCATACAAGACCGCGTGGCCTAATGGATAAGGCGTCTGACTTCGAATCAGAAGATTGAGGGTTCGAGTCCCTTCGTGGTCGCATTTAGTTGACGTGTTCATCTCCTTTTAACGTTCGTAAGAATGTGCTCTCATGACTCCTAAAAGTAAAATGTCAGTTAGAGGCACGTGACTGTGTCTTAGGCCAAAAACGCATTGTCAGAAGTGGGATTTGAACCCATACCTCCATCTGGAGACCAGAACACCCAAGTATGGGGAAGAAACTACTCTTGAGTCTGGCGCCTTAGACCACTCGGCCATCCTGACAAACACAGCTTCCTTACCTTTTCCTCTTCCCCCTTGGGAACACTAAAAATGTTAAATATACCTTTGTTATAGTCGGAGGATGAAGAATATCAATGTTTGTTGATTAGAGAGAGAAACAGCAATCTTTTTTTTTCAGAGTTGGGAGATCAGTGATAAATGGAAATCATCTTTTACACATTGTAGTTCATCTTGGATCGCTTTAAAGTGGTTCGAAATCCTAAACGCAGGCCAACCAAACAAGACCGCGTGGCCTAATGGATAAGGCGTCTGACTTCGGATCAGAAGATTGAGGGTTCGAGTCCCTTCGTGGTCGCAGTTTCACTTGGTTGATGTGTTCATCTCCTTTTAACGTTCGTAAGAATGTGCTCTCATGACTCCTAAAAGTAAAATATCAGTTAGAGGCACGTGACCGTGTCTTAGGCCAAAAACGCATTGTCAGAAGTGGGATTTGAACCCACGCCTCCATCTGGAGACCAAAACACCCAAGTATGGGGAAGAAACTACTCTTGAGTCTGGCGCCTTAGACCACTAGGCCATCCTGACAAACACAGCTACCGTATCTTTTACCGCTTTAAAGTGGTTCGAAAACCACTTTAAAGCGATCGGAATCCTTAACTGAACCAACCAGTCAGGACCGTGTGGCCTAATGGATAAGGCGTCTGACTTCGGATCAGAAGATTGAGGGTTTGAGTCCCTTCGTGGTCGCAGTGGCACTTGGTTGACGTGTTCATCTCCTTTTAACGTTCGTAAGAATGTGCTCTCATGACTCCTAAAAGTAAAATATCAGTTAGAGGCACGTGACCGTGTCTTAGGCCAAAAACGGATTGTCAGAAGTGGGATTTGAACCCACGCCTCCATCTGGAGACCAGAACACCCAAGTATGGGGAAGAAACTACTCTTGAGTTTGGCACCTTAGACCACTCGGCCATCCTGACTAACTCAGCTACCGTATCTTTTCCTCTTCCCCCTTGGGAACACTAAAAATTTTAAATATCCCTTCGTTATTGTCGGAGAATGAGGAACATCAATGTTTGTTGATTAGAGAGAGAAACAGCAATCTTTTTTTTTTTTCAGAAGAGGGAGATCAGTGATAAGTGGAAATCATCTTTTACACATTGTAATTAATCTTGGATAGTTTTAAAGTAGTTCGGAATCCTTAACACGGGCCAACCAGTCAGGACCGTGTGGCCTAATGGATAAGGTGTCTGACTTTGGATCAGAAGATTGAGGGTTCGAGTCCCTTCGTGGTCGCAGTGGCACTTGGTTGACGTGTTCATCTCCTTTTAACGTTCGTAAGAATGTGCTCTCATGACTCCTAAAAGTAAAATATCAGTTAGAGGCACGTGACCGTGTCTTAGGCCAAAAACACATTGTCAGAAGTGGGATTTGAACCCACGCCTCCATCTGGAGACCAGAACACCCAAGTATGGGGAAGAAACTACTCTTGAGTCTGGCGCCTTAGACCACTCGGCCATCCTGACAAACACAGCTTCCTTACCTTTTCCTCTTCCCCCTTGGGAACACTATAAATGTTAAATATCCCTTTGTTATAGTCGGAGGATGAAGAATATCAATGATTGTTGATTAGAGAGAGAAACAGCAATCTCTTTTTTTTTCAGAAGTGGGAGATCAGTGATAAGTGGAAATCATCTTTTACACATTGTAGTTCATCTTGGATCGCTTTAAAGTGGTTCGAAATCCTTAACGCAGGCCAACCAAACAAGACCGCGTGGCCTAATGGAAAAGGCGTCTGACTTCGAATCAGAAGATTGAGGGTTCGAGTCCCTTCGTGGTCGCATTTGGTTGACGTGTTCATCTCCTTTTAACGTTCGTAAGAATGTGCTCTCATGACTCCTAAAAGTAAAATGTCAGTTAGAGGCACGTGACCGTGTCTTAGGCCAAAAACGCATTGTCAGAAGTGGGATTTGAACCCACGCCTCCATCTGGAGACCAGAACACCCAAGTATGGGGAAGAAACTACTCTTGAGTCTGGCGCCTTAGACCACTCGGCCATCCTGACAAACACAGCTTCCTTACCTTTTCCTCTTCCCCCTTGGGAACACTAAAAATGTTAAATATACCTTTGTTATAGTCGGAGGATGAAGAATATCAATGTTTGTTGATTAGAGAGAGAAACAGCAATCTTTTTTTTTTCAGAGTTGGGAGATCAGTGATAAATGGAAATCATCTTTTACACATTGTAGTTCATCTTGGATCGCTTTAAAGTGGTTCGAAATCCTAAACGCAGGCCAACCAAACAAGACCGCGTGGCCTAATGGATAAGGCGTCTGACTTCGGATCAGAAGATTGAGGGTTCGAGTCCCTTCGTGGTCGCAGTTTCACTTGGTTGATGTGTTCATCTCCTTTTAACGTTCGTAAGAATGTGCTCTCATGACTCCTAAAAGTAAAATATCAGTTAGAGGCACGTGACCGTGTCTTAGGCCAAAAACGCATTGTCAGAAGTGGGATTTGAACCCACGCCTCCATCTGGAGACCAAAACACCCAAGTATGGGGAAGAAACTACTCTTGAGTCTGGCGCCTTAGACCACTCGGCCATCCTGAAAAACACAGCTACCGTATCTTTTCCTTTTCCTCTTCCCCCTTGGGAACACTAAAAATGTTAAATATCCCTTTGTTATTGTCGGAGAATGAAGAATATCAATGTTTGTTGATTAGAGAGAGAAACAGCAATTTTTTTTTTTTTCAGAAGTGGGAGATCAGTGATAAGTGGAAATCATCTTTTACACATTGTAGTGCATCTTGGATCGCTTTAAAGTGGTTCGAAATCCTTAACGCAGGCCAACCAAACAAGACCGCGTGGCCTAATGGATAAGGCGTCTGACTTCGAATCAGAAGATTGAGGGTTCGAGTCCCTTGTGGTTGCATTTGGTTGACGTGTTCATTTCCTCTTTTAACGTTCGTAAGAATGTGCTCTCATGACTCCTAAAAGTAGAATATCAGTTAGAGGCACGTGACCGTGTCTTAGGCCAAAAACACATTGTCAGAAGTGGGGTTTGAACCCACGCCTCCATCTGGAGACCAGAACACCCCAGTATGGGGAAGAAACTACTCTTGAGTCTGGCGCCTTAGACCACTCGGCCATCCTGACAAACACAGCTACCATACCCTTTCCTCTTCCCCCTTGGGAACACTAAAAATGTTAAATATCCCTTTGTTATTGTCGGAGAATGAAGAATATCAATGTTTGTTGATTAGAGAGAGAAACAGCAATCTTTTTTTTTTTCAGAAGTGGGAGATCAGTGATAAGTGGAAATCATCTTTTACACATTGTAGTTCATCTTGGATCGCTTTAAAGTGGTTCGAAAACCACTTTAAAGCGATCGGAATCCTTAACTGAACCAACCAGTCAGGACCGTGTGGCCTAATGGATAAGGCGTCTGACTTCGGATCAGAAGATTGAGGGTTTGAGTCCCTTCGTGGTCGCAGTGGCACTTGGTTGACGTGTTCATCTCCTTTTAACGTTCGTAAGAATGTGCTCTCATGACTCCTAAAAGTAAAATATCAGTTAGAGGCACGTGACCGTGTCTTAGGCCAAAAACGGATTGTCAGAAGTGGGATTTGAACCCACACCTCCATCTGGAGACCAGAACACCCAAGTATGGGGAAGAAACTACTCTTGAGTCTGGCACCTTGGACCACTCGGCCATCCTGACAAACACAGCTACCATACCCTTTCCTCTTCCTCCTTGGGAACACTAAAAATGTTAAATATCCCTTTGTTATTGTCGGAGAATGAAGAATATCAATGTTTGTTGATTAGAGAGAGAAACAGCAATCTTTTTTTTTTTCAGAAGTGGGAGATCAGTGATAAGTGGAAATCATCTTTTACACATTGTAATTAATCTTGGATAGTTTTAAAGTAGTTTGGAATCCTTAACACGGGCCAACCAGTCAGGACCGTGTGGCCTAATGGATAAGGCGTCTGACTTCGGATCAGAAGATTGAGGGTTCGAGTCCCTTCGTGGTCGCAGTGGCACTTGGTTGACGTGTTCATCTCCTTTTAACGTTCGGAAGAATGTGCTCTCTTGACTCCTAAAAGTAAAATATCAGTTAGAGGCACGTGACCGTGTCTTAGGCCAAAAACACATTGTCAGAAGTGGGATTTGAACCCACGCCTCCATCTGGAGACCAGAACACCCAAGTATGGGGAAGAAACTACTCTTGAGTCTGGCGCCTTAGACCACTCGGCCATCCTGACAAACACAGCTTCCTTACCTTTTCCTCTTCCCCCTTGGGAACACTATAAATGTTAAATATCCCTTTGTTATAGTCGGAGGATGAAGAATATCAATGTTTGTTGATTAGAGAGAGAAACAGCAATCTCTTTTTTTTTCAGAAGTGGGAGATCAGTGATAAGTGGAAATCATCTTTTACACATTGTAGTTCATCTTGGATCGCTTTAAAGTGGTTCGAAATCCTTAACGCAGGCCAACCAAACAAGACCGCGTGGCCTAATGGATAAGGTGTCTGACTTCGAATCAGAAGATTGAGGGTTCGAGTCCCTTCGTGGTCGCATTTGGTTGACGTGTTCATTTCCTCTTTTAACGTTCGTAAGAATGTACTCTCATGACTCCTAAAAGTAGAATATCAGTTAGAGGCACGTGACCGTGTCTTAGGCCAAAAACACATTGTCAGAAGTGGGATTTGAACCCACGCCTCCATCTGGAGACCAGAACACCCAAGTATGGGGAAGAAACTACTCTTGAGTCTGGCGCCTTAGACCACTCGGCCATCCTGACAAACACAGCTACCATACCCTTTCCTCTTCCCCCTTGGGAACACTAAAAATGTTAAATATCCCTTTGTTATTGTCGGAGAATGAAGAATATCAATGTTTGTTGATTAGAGAGAGAAACAGCAATCTTTTTTTTTTTCAGAAGTGGGAGATCAGTGATAAATGGAAATCTTCTTTTACACATTGTAGTTCATCTTGGATCGCTTTAAAGTGGTTCGAAATCCTAAACGCAGGCCAACCAAACAAGACCGCGTGGCCTAATGGATAAGGCGTCTGACTTCGAATCAGAAGATTGAGGGTTCGAGTCCCTTCGTGGTCGCATTTAGTTGACGTGTTCATCTCCTTTTAACGTTCGTAAGAATGTGCTCTCATGACTCCTAAAAGTAAAATGTCAGTTAGAGGCACGTGACTGTGTCTTAGGCCAAAAACGCATTGTCAGAAGTGGGATTTGAACCCATACCTCCATCTGGAGACCAGAACACCCAAGTATGGGGAAGAAACTACTCTTGAGTCTGGCGCCTTAGACCACTCGGCCATCCTGACAAACACAGCTTCCTTACCTTTTCCTCTTCCCCCTTGGGAACACTAAAAATGTTAAATATACCTTCGTTATAGTCGGAGGATGAAGAATATCAATGTTTGTTGATTAGAGAGAGAAACAGCAATCTTTTTTTTTTCAGAGTTGGGAGATCAGTGATAAATGGAAATCATCTTTTACACATTGTAGTTCATCTTGGATCGCTTTAAAGTGGTTCGAAATCCTAAACGCAGGCCAACCAAACAAGACCGCGTGGCCTAATGGATAAGGCGTCTGACTTCGGATCAGAAGATTGAGGGTTCGAGTCCCTTCGTGGTCGCAGTTTCACTTGGTTGATGTGTTCATCTCCTTTTAACGTTCGTAAGAATGTGCTCTCATGACTCCTAAAAGTAAAATATCAGTTAGAGGCACGTGACCGTGTCTTAGGCCAAAAACGCATTGTCAGAAGTGGGATTTGAACCCACGCCTCCATCTGGAGACCAAAACACCCAAGTATGGGGAAGAAACTACTCTTGAGTCTGGCGCCTTAGACCACTAGGCCATGCTGACAAACACAGCTACCGTATCTTTTCCTCTTCCCCCTTGGGAACACTAAAAATGTTAAATATCCCTTTGTTATTGTCGGAGAATGAAGAATATCAATGTTTGTTGATTAGAGAGAGAAACAGCAATCTTTTTTTTTTTCAGAAGTGGGAGATCAGTGATAAGTGGAAATCATCTTTTACACATTGTAGTTCATCTTGGATCGCTTTAAAAGTAGTTCGAAAACCACTTTAAAGCGATCGGAATCCTTAACTGAACCAACCAGTCAGGACCGTGTGGCCTAATGGATAAGGCGTCTGACTTCGGATCAGAAGATTGAGGGTTTGAGTCCCTTCGTGGTCGCAGTGGCACTTGGTTGACGTGTTCATCTCCTTTTAACGTTCGTAAGAATGTGCTCTCATGACTCCTAAAAGTAAAATATCAGTTAGAGGCACGTGACCGTGTCTTAGGCCAAAAACGGATTGTCAGAAGTGGGATTTGAACCCACGCCTCCATCTGGAGACCAGAACACCCAAGTATGGGGAAGAAACTACTCTTGAGTTTGGCACCTTAGACCACTCGGCCATCCTGACTAACACAGCTACCGTATCTTTTCCTCTTCCCCCTTGGGAACACTAAAAATTTTAAATATCCCTTTGTTATTGTCGGAGAATGAGGAACATCAATGTTTGTTGATTAGAGAGAGAAACAGCAATCTTTTTTTTTTTTCAGAAGAGGGAGATCAGTGATAAGTGGAAATCATCTTTTACACATTGTAATTAATCTTGGATAGTTTTAAAGTAGTTCGGAATCCTTAACACGGGCCAACCAGTCAGGACCGTGTGGCCTAATGGATAAGGCGTCTGACTTTGGATCAGAAGATTGAGGGTTCGAGTCCCTTCGTGGTCGCAGTGGCACTTGGTTGACGTGTTCATCTCCTTTTAACGTTCGTAAGAATGTGCTCTCATGACTCCTAAAAGTAAAATATCAGTTAGAGGCACGTGACCGTGTCTTAGGCCAAAAACACATTGTCACAAGTGGGATTTGAACCCACGCCTCCATCTGGAGACCAGAACACCCAAGTATGGGGAAGAAACTACTCTTGAGTCTGGCGCCTTAGACCACTCGGCCATCCTGACAAACACAGCTTCCTTACCTTTTCCTCTTCCCCCTTGGGAACACTATAAATGTTAAATATCCCTTTGTTATAGTCGGAGGATGAAGAATATCAATGATTGTTGATTAGAGAGAGAAACAGCAATCTCTTTTTTTTTCAGAAGTGGGAGATCAGTGATAAGTGGAAATCATCTTTTACACATTGTAGTTCATCTTGGATCGCTTTAAAGTGGTTTGAAATCCTTAAGGCAGGCCAACCAAACAAGACTGCGTGGCCTAATGGATAAGGTGTCTGACTTCGAATCAGAAGACTGAGGGTTCGAGACCCTTCGTGGTAGCATTTGGTTGACGTGTTCATCTCCTTTTAACGTTTGTAAGAATGTGCTCTCATGATTCCTAAAAGTAAAATGTCAGTTAGAGGCACGTGACCGTGTCTTAGGCCAAAAACGCATTGTCAGAAGTGGGATTTGAACCCACGCCTCCATCTGGAGACCAGAACACCCAAGTATGGGGAAGAAACTACTCTTGAGTCTGGTGCCTTAGACCACTCGGCCATCCTGACAAACACAGCTTCCTTACCTTTTCCTCTTCCCCCTTGGGAACACTAAAAATGTTAAATATACCTTTGTTATAGTCGGAGGATGAAGAATATCAATGTTTGTTGATAAGAGAGAGAAACAGCAATCTTTTTTTTTTCAGAGTTGGGAGATCAGTGATAAATGGAAATCATCTTTTACACATTGTAGTTCATCTTGGATCGCTTTAAAGTGGTTCGAAATCCTAAACGCAGGCCAACCAAACAAGACCGCGTGGCCTAATGGATAAGGCGTCTGACTTCGGATCAGAAGATTGAGGGTTCGAGTCCCTTCGTGGTCGCAGTTTCACT
>NC_079197.1:152087051-152089551 GCF_029499605.1 Hyla sarda
GATTTGAACCCACGCCTCCATCTGGAGACCAGAACACCCAAGTATGGGGAAGAAACTACTCTTGAGTCTGGCGCCTTAGACCACTCGGCCATCCTGACAAACACAGCTACCGTACCATTTCCTCTTCCCCCTTGGGAACACTAAAAATGTTAAATATCCCTTTGTTATTGTCGGAGAATGAAGAATATCAATGTTTGTTGATTAGAGAGAGAAACAGCAATCTTTTTTTTTTCAGAAGTGGGAGATCAGTGATAAGTGGAAATCATCTTTTACACATTGTAGTTCATCTTGGATCGCTTTAAAGTGGTTCGAAATCCTTAACGCAGGCCAACCAAACAAGACCACGTGGCCTAATGGATAAGGTGTCTGACTTCGGATCAGAAGATTGAGGGTTCGAGTCCCTTTGTGGTCGCAGTGGCACTTGGTTGTGCTCTCATGACTCCTAAAAGTAAAATATCAGTTAGAGGCACGTGACCGTGTCTTAGGCCAAAAACGCATTGTCAGAAGTGGGATTTGAACCCACGCCTCCATCTGGAGACCAGAACACCCAAGTATGGGGAAGAAACTACTCTTGAGTCTGGCGCCTTAGACTACTCGGCCATCCTGACAAACACAGCTTCCTTACCTTTTCCTCTTCCCCCTTGGGAACACTATAAATGTAAAATATCCCTTTGTTATAGTCGGAGGATGAAGAATATCAATGTTTGTTGATTAGAGAGAGAAACAGCAATCTCTTTTTTTTTCAGAAGTGGGAGATCAGTGATAAGTGGAAATCATCTTTTACACATTGTAGTTCATCTTGGATCGCTTTAAAGTGGTTCGAAAGCCTTAACGCAGGCCAACCAGACAAGACCGCGTGGCCTAATGGATAAGGCGTCTGACTTCGAATCAGAAGATTGAGGGTTCGAGTCCCTTGTGGTCGCATTTGGTTGACTTGTTCATTTCCTCTTTTAACGTTCGTAAGAATGTGCTCTCATGACTCCTAAAAGTAGAATATCAGTTAGAGGCACGTGACCGTGTCTTAGGCCAAAAACGCATTGTCAGAAGTGGGATTTGAACCCACGCCTCCATCTGGAGACCAGAACACCCAAGTATGGGGAAGAAACTACTCTTGAGTTTGGCACCTTAGACCACTCGGCCATCCTGACTAACACAGCTACCGTATCTTTTCCTCTTCCCCCTTGGGAACACTAAAAATTTTAAATATCCCTTTGTTATTGTCGGAGAATGAGGAATATCAATGTTTGTTGATTAGAGAGAGAAACAGCAATCTTTTTTTTTTTCAGAAGTGGGAGATCAGTGATAAGTGGAAATCATCTTTTACACATTGTAATTAATCTTGGATAGTTTTAAAGTAGTTCGGAATCCTTAACACGGGCCAACCAGTCTGGACCGTGTGGCCTAATGGATAAGGCGTCTGACTTCGGATCAGGAGATTGAGGGTTCGAGTCCCTTCGTGGTCGCAGTGACACTTGGTTGACGTGTTCATCTCCTTTTAAAGTTCGTAAGAATGTGCTCTCATGACTCCTAAAAGTAAAATATCAGTTAGAGGCACGTGACCGTGTCTTAGGCCAAAAACGCATTGTCAGAAGTGGGATTTGAACCCACGCCTCCATCTGGAGACCAGAACACCCAAGTATGGGGAAGAAACTACTCTTGAGTCTCGCGCCTTAGACCACTCGGCCATCCTGACTAACACAGCTACCGTATCTTTTCCTCTTCCCTCTTGGGAACACTAAAAATTTTAAATATCCCTTTGTTATTGTCGGAGAATGAGGAATATCAATGTTTGTTGATTAGAGAGAGAAACAGCAATCTTTTTTTTTTTCAGAAGTGGGAGATCAGTGATAAGTGGAAATCATCTTTTTCACATTGTAATTAATCTTGGATAGTTTTAAAGTAGTTCGGAATCCTTAACACGGGCCAACCAGTCAGGACCTTGTGGCCTAATGGATAAGGCGTCTGACTTTGGATCAGAAGATTGAGGGTTCGAGTCCCTTCGTGGTCGCAGTGGCACTTGGTTGACGTGTTCATCTCCTTTTAACGTTCGTAAGAATGTGCTCTCATGACTCCTAAAAGTAAAATATCAGTTAGAGGCACGTGACCGTGTCTTAGGCCAAAAACACATTGTCAGAAGTGGGATTTGAACCCACGCCTCCATCTGGAGACCAGAACACCCAAGTATGGGGAAGAAACTACTCTTGAGTCTGGCGCCTTAGACCACTCGGCCATCCTGACAAACACAGCTTCCTTTCCTTTTCCTCTTCCCCCTTGGGAACACTATAAATGTTAAATATCCCTTTGTTATAGTCGGAGGATGAAGAATATCAATGTTTGTTGATTAGAGAGAGAAACAGCAATCTCTTTTTTTTTCAGAAGTGGGAGATCAGTGATAAGTGGAAATCATCTTTTACACATTGTAATTAATCTTGGATAGTTTTAAAGTAGTTCGGAATCCTTAACACGGGCCAACCAGTCAGGACCTTGTGGCCTAATGGAT
>NC_079197.1:152092051-152094551 GCF_029499605.1 Hyla sarda
AATGTTAAGTATCCCTTTGTTATAGTCGGAGGATGAAGAATATCAATGTTTGTTGATTAAAGAGAGAGACAGCAATCTCTTTTTTTTTCAGAAGTGGGAGATCAGTGATAAGTGGAAATCATCTTTTACACATTGTAGTTCATCTTGGATCGCTTTAAAGTGGTTTGAAATCCTAAACGCAGGCCAACCAAACAAGACCGCGTGGCCTAATGGATAAGGCGTCTGACTTCGAATCAGAAGATTGAGGGTTCGAGTCCCTTGTGGTCGCATTTGGTTGACGTGTTCATTTCCTCTTTTAACGTTCGTAAGAATGTGCTCTCATGACTCCTAAAGGTAGAATATCAGTTAGAGGCACGTGACCGTGTCTTAGGCCAAAAACACATTGTCAGAAGTGGGATTTGAACCCACGCCTCCATCTGGAGACCAGAACACCCAAGTATGGGGAAGAAACTACTCTTGAGTCTGGCGCCTTAGACCACTCGGCCATCCTGACAAACACATCTTTCTTACCTTTTCCTCTTCCCCCTTGGGAACACTAAAAAAGTTAAATATCCCTTTGTCATTGTCGGAGGATGAAGAATATCAATGTTTGTTGATTAGAGAGAGAAACAGCAATCTCTTTTTTTTTCAGAAGTGGGAGATCAGTGATAAGTGGAAATCATCTTTTACACATTGTAGATCATCTTGTATCGCTTTAAAGTGGTTCGAAATCCTTAACGCAGGCCAACCAAACAAGACCGCGTGGCCTAATGGATAAGGCGTCTGACTTCGAATCAGAAGATTGAGGGTTCGAGTCCCTTCGTGGTCGCATTTGGTTGACGTGTTCATTTCCTTTTTTAACGTTCGTAAGAATGTGCTCTCATGACTCCTAAAAGTAGAATATCAGTTAGAGGCACGTGACCGTGTCTTAGGCCAAAAACGCATTGTCAGAAGTGGGATTTGAACCCACGCCTCCATCTGGAGACCAGAACACCCAAGTATGGGGAAGAAACTACTCTTGAGTCTGGCGCCTTAGACCACTCGGCCATCCTGACAAACACAGCTACCGTCCCATTTATTCTTCCCCCTTGGGAACACTAAAAATGTTAAATATCCCTTTGTTATTGTCGGAGAATGAAGAATATCAATGTTTGTTGATTAGAGAGAGAAACAGCAATCTTTTTTTTTTCAGAAGTGGGAGATCAGTGATAAGTGGAACTCATCTTTTACACATTGTAATTAATCTTGGATAGTTTTAAAGTAGTTCGGAATCCTTAACACTGGCCAACCAGTCAGGACCGTGTGCCTAATGGATAAGGCGTCTGACTTCAGATCAGAAGATTGAGGGTTCGAGTCCCTTCGTGGTCGCAGTGGCACTTGGTTGACGTGTTCATCTCCTTTTAACGTTCGTAAGAATGTGCTCTCATGACTCCTAAAAGTAAAATATCAGTTAGAGGCACGTGACCGTGTCTTAGGCCAAAAACACATTGTCAGAAGTGGGATTTGAACCCACGCCTCCATCTGGAGACCAGAACACCCAAGTATGGGGAAGAAACTACTCTTGAGTCTGGCGCCTTAGACCACTCGGCCATCCTGACAAACACAGCTTCCTTACCTTTTCCTCTTCCCCCTTGGGAACACTAAAAATGTTAAGTATCCCTTTGTTATAGTCGGAGGATGAAGAATATCAATGTTTGTTGATTAAAGAGAGAGACAGCAATCTCTTTTTTTTTCAGAAGTGGGAGATCAGTGATAAGTGGAAATCATCTTTTACACATTGTAGTTCATCTTGGATCGCTTTAAAGTGGTTTGAAAACCTAAACGCAGGCCAACCAAACAAGACCGCGTGGCCTAATGGATAAGGCGTCTGACTTCGAATCAGAAGATTGAGGGTTCGAGTCCCTTGTGGTCGCATTTGGTTGACGTGTTCATTTCCTCTTTTAACGTTCGTAAGAATGTGCTCTCATGACTCCTAAAGGTAGAATATCAGTTAGAGGCACGTGACCGTGTCTTAGGCCAAAAACACATTGTCAGAAGTGGGATTTGAACCCACGCCTCCATCTGGAAACCAGAACACCCAAGTATGGGGAAGAAACTACTCTTGAGTCTGGCGCCTTAGACCACTCGGCCATCCTGACAAACACAGCTACCATACCCTTTCCTCTTCCCCCTTGGGAACACTAAAAATGTTAAATATCCCTTTGTTATTGTCGGAGAATGAAGAATATCAATGTTTGTTGATTAGAGAGAGAAACAGCAATCTTTTTTTTTTTCAGAAGTGGGAGATCAGTGATAAGTGGAAATCATCTTTTACACATTGTAGTTCATCTTGGATCGCTTTAAAGTGGTTCGAAATCCTTAACGCAGGCCAACCAAACAAGACCGCGTGGTCTAATGGATAAGGCGTCTGACTTCGAATCAGAAGATTGAGGGTTCGAGTCCCTTCGTGGTCGCATTTGGTTGACGTGTTCATCTCCTTTTAACGTTCGTAAGAATGTGCTCTCATGACTCCTAAAAGTAA
>NC_079197.1:152104551-152117051 GCF_029499605.1 Hyla sarda
CAGGCCAACCAAACAAGACCGCGTGGCCTAATGGATAAGGCGTCTGACTTCGGATCAGAAGATTGAGGGTTCGAGTCCCTTCGTGGGCGCAGTTTCACTTGGTTGATGTGTTCATCTCCTTTTAACGTTCGTAAGAATGTGCTCTCATGACTCCTAAAAGTAAAATATCAGTTAGAGGCACGTGACCGTGTCTTAGGCCAAAAACGCATTGTCAGAAATGGGATTTGAACCCACGCCTCCATCTGGAGACCAAAACACCCAAGTATGGGGAAGAAACTACTCTTGAGTCTGGCGCCTTAGACCACTCGGCCATCCTGACAAACACAGCTACCGTATCTTTTCCTCTTCCCCCTTGGGAACACTAAAAATGTTAAATATCCCTTTGTTATTGTCGGAGAATGAAGAATATCAATGTTTGTTGATTAGAGAGA
Source organism: Hyla sarda (assembly GCF_029499605.1). Taxonomy (NCBI): domain Eukaryota; kingdom Metazoa; phylum Chordata; class Amphibia; order Anura; family Hylidae; genus Hyla; species Hyla sarda. The sequence continues at coordinate 152,104,983 of NC_079197.1, forward strand.
GAAACAGCAATCTTTTTTTTTTTCAGAAGTGGGAGATCAGTGATAAGTGGAAATCATCTTTTACACATTGTAGTTCATCTTGGATCGCTTTAAAGTGGTTCGAAATCCTTAACGCAGGCCAACCAAACAAGACCGCGTGGCCTAATGGATAAGGCGTCTGACTTCGAATCAGAAGATTGAGGGTTCGAGTCCCTTGTGGTTGCATTTGGTTGACGTGTTCATTTCCTCTTTTAACGTTCGTAAGAATGTGCTCTCATGACTCCTAAAAGTAGAATATCAGTTAGAGGCACGTGACCGTGTCTTAGGCCAAAAACACATTGTCAGAAGTGGGATTTGAACCCACGCCTCCATCTGGAGACCAGAACACCCAAGTATGGGGAAGAAACTACTCTTGAGTCTGGCGCCTTAGACCACTCGGCCATCCTGACAAACACAGCTACCATACCCTTTCCTCTTCCCCCTTGGGAACACTAAAAATGTTAAATATCCCTTTGTTATTGTCGGAGAATGAAGAATATCAATGTTTGTTGATTAGAGAGAGAAACAGCAATCTTTTTTTTTTTCAGAAGTGGGAGATCAGTGATAAGTGGAAATCATCTTTTACACATTGTAGTTCATCTTGGATCGCTTTAAAGTGGTTCGAAATCCTTAACGCAGGCCAACCAAACAAGACCGCGTGGCCTAATGGATAAGGCGTCTGACTTCGAATCAGAAGATTGAGGGTTCGAGTCCCTTCGTGGTCGCATTTGGTTGACGTGTTCATCTCCTTTTAACGTTCGTAAGAATGTGCTCTCATGACTCCTAAAAGTAAAATGTCAGTTAGAGGCACGTGACCGTGTCTTAGGCCAAAAACGCATTGTCAGAAGTGGGATTTGAACCCATGCCTCCATCTGGAGACCAGAACACCCAAGTATGGGGAAGAAACTACTCTTGAGACTGGCGCCTTAGACCACTCGGCCATCCTGACAAACACAGCTTCCTTACCTTTTCCTCTTCCCCCTTGGAAACACTAAAAATGTTAAATATACCTTTGTTATAGTCGGAGGATGAAGAATATCAATGTTTGTTGATTAGAGAGAGAAACAGCAATCTTTTTTTTTTTCAGAGTTGGGAGATCAGTGATAAATGGAAATCATCTTTTACACATTGTAGTTCATCTTGGATCGCTTTAAAGTGGTTCGAAATCCTAAACGCAGGCCAACCAAACAAGACCGCGTGGCCTAATGGATAAGGCGTCTGACTTCGGATCAGAAGATTGAGGGTTCGAGTCCCTTCGTGGTCGCAGTTTCACTTGGTTGATGTGTTCATCTCCTTTTAACGTTCGTAAGAATGTGCTCTCATGACTCCTAAAAGTAAAATATCAGTTAGAGGCACGTGACCGTGTCTTAGGCCAAAAACGCATTGTCAGAAGTGGGATTTGAACCCACGCCTCCATCTGGAGACCAAAACACCCAAGTATGGGGAAGAAACTACTCTTGAGTCTGGCGCCTTAGAACACTAGGCCATCCTGACAAACACAGCTGCCGTATCTTTTCCTCTTCCCCCTTGGGAACACTAAAAATGTTAAATATCCCTTTGTTATTGTCGGAGAATGAAGAATATCAATGTTTGTTGATTAGAGAGAGAAACAGCAATCTTTTTTTTTTCAGAAGTGGGAGATCAGTGATAAGTGGAAATCATCTTTTACACATTGTAGTTCATCTTGTATCGCTTTAAAGTGGTTCGAAATCCTTAACGCAGGCCAACCAAACAAGACCGCGTGGCCTAATGGATAAGGCGTCTGACTTCGAATCAGAAGATTGAGGGTTCGAGTCCCTTGTGGTCGCATTTGGTTGACGTGTTCATTTCCTCTTTTAACGTTCGTAAGAATGTGCTCTCATGACTCCTAAAAGTAGAATATCAGTTAGAGGCACGTGACCGTGTCTTAGGCCAAAAACACATTGTCAGAAGTGGGATTTGAACACACGCCTCCATCTGGAGACCAGAACACCCAAGTATGGGGAAGAAACTACTCTTGAGTCTGGCGCCTTAGACCACTCGGCCATCCTGACAAACACAGCTACCATACCCTTTCCTCTTCCCCCTTGGGAACACTAAAAATGTTAAATATCCCTTTGTTATTGTCGGAGAATGAAGAATATCAATGTTTGTTGATTAGAGAGAGAAACAGCAATCTTTTTTTTTTCAGAAGTGGGAGATCAGTGATAAGTGGAAATCATCTTTTACACATTGTAGTTCATCTTGGATCGCTTTAAAGTGGTTCGAAATCCTTAACGCAGGCCAACCAAACAAGACCGCGTGGCCTAATGGATAAGGCGTCTGACTTCGAATCAGAAGATTGAGGGTTCGAGTCCCTTGTGGTCGCATTTGGTTGACGTGTTCATTTCCTCTTTTAACGTTCGTAAGAATGTGCTCTCATGACTCCTAAAAGTAGAATATCAGTTAGAGGCACGTGACCGTGTCTTAGGCCAAAAACACATTGTCAGAAGTGGGATTTGAACCCACGCCTCCATCTGGAGACCAGAACACCCAAGTATGGGGAAGAAACTACTCTTGAGTCTGGCGCCTTAGACCACTCGGCCATCCTGACAAACACAGCTACCATACCCTTTCCTCTTCCCCCTTGGGAACACTAAAAATGTTAAATATCCCTTTGTTATTGTCGGAGAATGAAGAATATCAATGTTTGTTGATTAGAGAGAGAAACAGCAATCTTTTTTTTTTTCAGAAGTGGGAGATCAGTGATAAGTGGAAATCATCTTTTACACATTGTAATTAATCTTGGATAGTTTTAAAGTAGTTCGGAATCCTTAACACTGGCCAACCAGTCAGGACCGTGTGGCCTAATGGATAAGGCGTCTGACTTTGGATCAGAAGATTGAGGGTTTGAGTCCCTTCGTGGTCGCAGTGGCACTTGGTTGACATGTTCATCTCCTTTTAACGTTCGTAAGAATGTGCTCTCATGACTCCTAAAAGTAAAATATCAGTTAGAGGCACGTGACCGTGTCTTAGGCCAAAAACGCATTGTCAGAAGTGGGATTTGAACCCACGCCTCCATCTGGAGACCAAAACACCCAAGTATGGGGAAGAAACTACTCTTGAGTCTGGCGCCTTAGACCACTCGGCCATCCTGACAAACACAGCTACCATATCTTTTCCTCTTCCCCCTTGGGAACACTAAAAATGTTAAATATCCCTTTGTTATTGTCGGAGAATGAAGAATATCAATGTTTGTTGATTAGAGAGAGAAACAGCAATCTTTTTTTTTTTCAGAAGTGGGAGATCAGTGATAAGTGGAAATCATCTTTTACACATTGTAGTTCATCTTGGATCGCTTTAAAGTGGTTCGAAATCCTTAACGCAGGCCAACCAAACAAGACCGCGTGGCCTAATGGATAAGGTGTCTGACTTCGAATCAGAAGATTGAGGGTTCGAGTCCCTTCGTGGTCGCATTTGGTTGACGTGTTCATTTCCTCTTTTAACGTTCGTAAGAATGTGCTCTCATGACTCCTAAAAGTAGAATATCAGTTAGAGGCACGTGACCGTGTCTTAGGCCAAAAACGCATTGTCAGAAGTGGGATTTGAACCCACGCCTCCATCTGGAGACCAGAACACCCAAGTATGGGGAAGAAACTACTCTTGAGTCTGGCGCCTTTGACCACTCGGCCATCCTGCCAAACACAGCTACCGTACCATTTCCTCTTCCCCCTTGGGAACACTAAAAATGTTAAATATCCCTTTGTTATTGTCGGAGAATGAAGAATATCAATGTTTGTTGATTAGAGAGAGAAACAGCAATCTTTTTTTTTTTCAGAAGTGGGAGATCAGTGATAAGTGGAAATCATCTTTTACACATTGTAGTTCATCTTGGATCGCTTTAATGTGGTTCGAAATCCTTAACGCAGGCCAACCAAACAAGACCGCGTGGTCTAATGGATAAGGCGTCTGACTTCGGATCAGAAGATTGAGGGTTCGAGTCCCTTCGTGGTCGCAGTTTCACTTGGTTGATGTGTTCATCTCCTTTTAACGTTCGTAAGAATGTGTTCTCATGACTCCTAAAAGTAAAATATCAGTTAGAGGCACGTGACCGTGTCTTAGGCCAAAAACACATTGTCAGAAGTGGGATTTGAACCCACGCCTCCATCTGGAGACCAAAACACCCAAGTATGGGGAAGAAACTACTCTTGAGTCTGGCGCCTTAGACCACTCGGCCATCCTGACAAACACAGCTACCGTATCTTTTCCTCTTCCCCCTTGGGAACACTAAAAATGTTAAATATCCCTTTGTTATTGTCGGAGAATGAAGAATATCAATGTTTGTTGATTAGAGAGAGAAACAGCAATCTTTTTTTTTTCAGAAGTGGGAGATCAGTGATAAGTGGAAATCATCTTTTACACATTGTAGTTCATCTTGGATTGCTGGATTGCTTTAAAGTGGTTCGAAATCCTTAACGCAGGCCAACCAAACAAGACCGCGTGGCATAATGGATAAGGCGTCTGACTTTGAATCAGAAGATTGAGGGTTCGAGTCCCTTGTGGTCGCATTTGGTTGACGTGTTCATTTCCTCTTTTAACGTTCGTAAGAATGTGCTCTCATGACTCCTAAAAGTAAAATGTCAGTTAGAGGCACGTGACCGTGTCTTAGGCCAAAAACGCATTGTCAGAAGTGGGATTTGAACCCACGCCTCCATCTGGAGACCAGAACACCCAAGTATGGGGAAGAAACTACTCTTGAGTCTGGCGCCTTAGACCACTCGGCCATCCTGACAAACACAGCTTCCTTACCTTTTCCTCTTCCCCCTTGGGAACACTAAAAATGTTAAATATACCTTTGTTATAGTCGGAGGATGAAGAATATCAATGTTTGTTGATTAGAGAGAGAAACAGCAATCTTTTTTTTTTCAGAGTTGGGAGATCAGTGATAAATGGAAATCATCTTTTACACATTGTAGTTCATCTTGGATTGCTTTAAAGTGGTTCGAAATCCTAAACGCAGGCCAACCAAACAAGACCGCGTGGCCTAATGGATAAGGCGTCTGACTTCGGATCAGAAGATTGAGGGTTCGAGTCCCTTCGTGGTCGCAGTGGCACTTGGTTGATGTGTTCATCTACTTTTAACGTTCATAAGAATGTGCTCTCATGACTCCTAAAAGTAAAATATCAGTTAGAGGCACGTGACCGTGTCTTAGGCCAAAAACGCATTGTCAGAAGTGGGATTTGAACCCACGCCTCCATCTGGAGACCAAAACACCCAAGTATGGGGAAGAAACTACTCTTGAGTCTGGCGCCTTAGACCATTCGGCCATCCTGACAAACACAGCTACCGTATCTTTTCCTCTTCCCCCTTGGGAACACTAAAAATGTTAAATATCCCTTTGTTATTGTCGGAGAATGAAGAATATCAATGTTTGTTGATTAGAGAGAGAAACAGCAATCTTTTTTTTTTTCAGAAGTGGGAGATCAGTGATAAGTGGAAATCATCTTTTACACATTGTAATTAATCTTGGATAGTTTTAAAGTAGTTCGGAATCCTTAACACGGGCCAACCAGTCAGGACCGTGTGGCCTAATGGATAAGGCATCTGACTTCGGATCAGAAGATTGAGGGTTCGAGTCCCTTCGTGGTCGCAGTGGCACTTGGTTGACGTGTTCATCTCCTTTTAACGTTCGTAAGAATGTGCTCTCATGACTCCTAAGAGTAAAATATCAGTTAGAGGCACGTGACCGTGTCTTAGGCCAAAACCGCATTGTCAGAAGTGGGATTTGAACCCATGCCTCCATCTGGAGACCAGAACACCCAAGTATGGGGAAAGAAACTACTCTTGAGTCTGGCGCCTTAGACCACTCGGCCATTCTGACAAACACAGCTTCCTTTCCTTTTCCTCTTCCCCCTTGGGAACACTATAAATGTTAAATATCCCTTTGTTATAGTCGAAGGATGAAGAATATCAATGTTTGTTGATTAGAGAGAGAAACAGCAATCTCTTTTTTTTTCAGAAGTGGGAGATCAGTGATAAGTGGAAATCATCTTTTACACATTGTAGTTCATCTTGGATCGCTTTAAAGTGGTTCGAAATCCTTAACGCAGGCCAACCAAACAAGACCGCGTGGCCTAATGGATAAGGTGTCTGACTTCGAATCAGAAGATTGAGGGTTCGAGTCCCTTCGTGGTTGCATTTGGTTGACGTGTTCATTTCCTCTTTTAACGTTCGTAAGAATGTGCTCTCATGACTCCTAAAAGTAGAATATCAGTTAGAGGCACGTGACCGTGTCTTAGGCCAAAAACGCATTGTCAGAAGTGGGATTTGAACCCACGCCTCCATCTGGAGACCAGAACACCCAAGTATGGGGAAGAAACTACTCTTGAGTCTGGCGCCTTAGACCACTCGGCCATCCTGACAAACACAGCTACCGTACCATTTCCTCTTCCCCCTTGGGAACACTAAAAATGTTAAATATCCCTTTGTTATTGTCGGAGAATGAAGAATATCAATGTTTGTTGATTAGAGAGAGAAACAGCAATCTTTTTTTTTTCAGAAGTGGGAGATCAGTGATAAGTGGAAATCATCTTTTACACATTGTAGTTCATCTTGGATCGCTTTAAAGTGGTTCGAAATCCTTAACGCAGGCCAACCAAACAAGACCACGTGGCCTAATGGATAAGGTGTCTGACTTCGGATCAGAAGATTGAGGGTTCGAGTCCCTTTGTGGTCGCAGTGGCACTTGGTTGTGCTCTCATGACTCCTAAAAGTAAAATATCAGTTAGAGGCACGTGACCGTGTCTTAGGCCAAAAACGCATTGTCAGAAGTGGGATTTGAACCCACGCCTCCATCTGGAGACCAGAACACCCAAGTATGGGGAAGAAACTACTCTTGAGTCTGGCGCCTTAGACTACTCGGCCATCCTGACAAACACAGCTTCCTTACCTTTTCCTCTTCCCCCTTGGGAACACTATAAATGTAAAATATCCCTTTGTTATAGTCGGAGGATGAAGAATATCAATGTTTGTTGATTAGAGAGAGAAACAGCAATCTCTTTTTTTTTCAGAAGTGGGAGATCAGTGATAAGTGGAAATCATCTTTTACACATTGTAGTTCATCTTGGATCGCTTTAAAGTGGTTCGAAAGCCTTAACGCAGGCCAACCAGACAAGACCGCGTGGCCTAATGGATAAGGCGTCTGACTTCGAATCAGAAGATTGAGGGTTCGAGTCCCTTGTGGTCGCATTTGGTTGACTTGTTCATTTCCTCTTTTAACGTTCGTAAGAATGTGCTCTCATGACTCCTAAAAGTAGAATATCAGTTAGAGGCACGTGACCGTGTCTTAGGCCAAAAACGCATTGTCAGAAGTGGGATTTGAACCCACGCCTCCATCTGGAGACCAGAACACCCAAGTATGGGGAAGAAACTACTCTTGAGTTTGGCACCTTAGACCACTCGGCCATCCTGACTAACACAGCTACCGTATCTTTTCCTCTTCCCCCTTGGGAACACTAAAAATTTTAAATATCCCTTTGTTATTGTCGGAGAATGAGGAATATCAATGTTTGTTGATTAGAGAGAGAAACAGCAATCTTTTTTTTTTTCAGAAGTGGGAGATCAGTGATAAGTGGAAATCATCTTTTACACATTGTAATTAATCTTGGATAGTTTTAAAGTAGTTCGGAATCCTTAACACGGGCCAACCAGTCTGGACCGTGTGGCCTAATGGATAAGGCGTCTGACTTCGGATCAGGAGATTGAGGGTTCGAGTCCCTTCGTGGTCGCAGTGACACTTGGTTGACGTGTTCATCTCCTTTTAAAGTTCGTAAGAATGTGCTCTCATGACTCCTAAAAGTAAAATATCAGTTAGAGGCACGTGACCGTGTCTTAGGCCAAAAACGCATTGTCAGAAGTGGGATTTGAACCCACGCCTCCATCTGGAGACCAGAACACCCAAGTATGGGGAAGAAACTACTCTTGAGTCTCGCGCCTTAGACCACTCGGCCATCCTGACTAACACAGCTACCGTATCTTTTCCTCTTCCCTCTTGGGAACACTAAAAATTTTAAATATCCCTTTGTTATTGTCGGAGAATGAGGAATATCAATGTTTGTTGATTAGAGAGAGAAACAGCAATCTTTTTTTTTTTCAGAAGTGGGAGATCAGTGATAAGTGGAAATCATCTTTTTCACATTGTAATTAATCTTGGATAGTTTTAAAGTAGTTCGGAATCCTTAACACGGGCCAACCAGTCAGGACCTTGTGGCCTAATGGATAAGGCGTCTGACTTTGGATCAGAAGATTGAGGGTTCGAGTCCCTTCGTGGTCGCAGTGGCACTTGGTTGACGTGTTCATCTCCTTTTAACGTTCGTAAGAATGTGCTCTCATGACTCCTAAAAGTAAAATATCAGTTAGAGGCACGTGACCGTGTCTTAGGCCAAAAACACATTGTCAGAAGTGGGATTTGAACCCACGCCTCCATCTGGAGACCAGAACACCCAAGTATGGGGAAGAAACTACTCTTGAGTCTGGCGCCTTAGACCACTCGGCCATCCTGACAAACACAGCTTCCTTTCCTTTTCCTCTTCCCCCTTGGGAACACTATAAATGTTAAATATCCCTTTGTTATAGTCGGAGGATGAAGAATATCAATGTTTGTTGATTAGAGAGAGAAACAGCAATCTCTTTTTTTTTCAGAAGTGGGAGATCAGTGATAAGTGGAAATCATCTTTTACACATTGTAATTAATCTTGGATAGTTTTAAAGTAGTTCGGAATCCTTAACACGGGCCAACCAGTCAGGACCTTGTGGCCTAATGGATAAGGCGTCTGACTTTGGATCAGAAGATTGAGGGTTCGAGTCCCTTTGTGGTCGCAGTGGCACTTGGTTGACGTGTTCATCTCCTTTTAACGTTCGTAAGAATGTGCTCTCATGACTCCTAAAAGTAAAATATCAGTTAGAGGCACGTGACCGTGTCTTAGGCCAAAAACACATTGTCAGAAGTGGGATTTGAACCCACGCCTCCATCTGGAGACCAGAACACCCAAGTATGGGGAAGAAACTACTCTTGAGTCTGGCGCCTTAGACCACTCGGTCATCCTGACAAACACAGCTTCCTTTCCTTTTCCTCTTCCCCCTTGGGAACACTATAAATGTTAAATATCCCTTTGTTATAGTCGGAGGATGAAGAATATCAATGTTTGTTGATTAGAGAGAGAAACAGCAATCTCTTTTTTTTTCAGAAGTGGGAGATCAGTGATAAGTGGAAATCATCTTTTACACATTGTAGTTCATCTTGGATCGCTTTAAAGTGGTTCGAAATCCTTAACGCAGGCCAACCAAACAAGACCGCGTGGCCTAATGGATAAGGTGTCTGACTTCGAATCAGAAGATTGAGGGTTCGAGTCCCTTCGTGGTCGCATTTGGTTGACGTGTTCATTTCCTCTTTTAACGTTCGTAAGAATGTGCTCTCATGACTCCTAAAAGTAGAATATCAGTTAGAGGCACGTGACCGTGTCTTAGGCCAAAAACGCATTGTCAGAAGTGGGATTTGAACCCACGCCTCCATCTGGAGACCAGAACACCCAAGTATGGGGAAGAAACTACTCTTGAGTCTGGCGCCTTAGACCACTCGGCCATCCTGACAAACACAGCTACCATACCCTTTCCTCTTCCCCCTTGGGAACACTAAAAATGTTAAATATCCCTTTGTTATTGTCGGAGAATGAAGAATATCAATGTTTGTTGATTAGAGAGAGAAACAGCAATCTCTTTTTTTTTCAGAAGTGGGAGATCAGTGATAAGTGGAAATCATCTTTTACACATTGTAGTTCATCTTGGATCGATTTAAAGTGGTTCGAAATCCTTAACGCAAGCCAACCAAACAAGACCGCGTGGCCTAATGGATAAGGCGTCTGACTTCGAATCAGAAGATTGAGGGTTCGAGTCCCGTGTGGTCGCATTTGGTTGACGTGTTCATTTCCTCTTTTAACGTTCGTAAGAATGTGCTCTCATGACTCCTAAAAGTAGAATATCAGTTAGAGGCACGTGTCTTAGGCCAAAAACACATTGTCAGAAGTGGGATTTGAACCCACGCCTCCATCTGGAGACCAGAACACCCAAGTATGGGGAAGAAACTACTCTTGAGTCTGGCCCCTTAGACCACTCAGCCATCCTGACAAACACAGCTACCATACCCTTTCCTCTTCCCCCTTGGGAACACTAAAAATGTTAAATATCCCTTTGTTATTGTCGGAGAATGAAGAATATCAATGTTTGTTGATTAGAGAGAGAAACAGCAATCTTTTTTTTTTTCAGAAGTGGGAGATCAGTGATAAGTGGAACTCATCTTTTACACATTGTAATTAATCTTGGATAGTTTTAAAGTAGTTCGGAATCCTTAACACTGGCCAACCAGTCAGGACCGTGTGCCTAATGGATAAGGCGTCTGACTTCGGATCAGAAGATTGAGGGTTCGAGTCCCTTCGTGGTCGCAGTGGCACTTGGTTGACGTGTTCATCTCCTTTTAACGTTCGTAAGAATGTGCTCTCATGACTCCTAAAAGTAAAATATCAGTTAGAGGCACGTGACCGTGTCTTAGGCCAAAAACACATTGTCAGAAGTGGGATTTGAACCCACGCCTCCATCTGGAGACCAGAACACCCAAGTATGGGGAAGAAACTACTCTTGAGTCTGGCGCCTTAGACCACTCGGCCATCCTGACAAACACAGCTTCCTTACCTTTTCCTCTTCCCCCTTGGGAACACTAAAAATGTTAAGTATCCCTTTGTTATAGTCGGAGGATGAAGAATATCAATGTTTGTTGATTAAAGAGAGAGACAGCAATCTCTTTTTTTTTCAGAAGTGGGAGATCAGTGATAAGTGGAAATCATCTTTTACACATTGTAGTTCATCTTGGATCGCTTTAAAGTGGTTCGAAATCCTTAACATGAGCCAACCAGTCAGGACCGTGTGGCCTAATGGATAAGGCGTCTGACTTCGGGTCAGAAGATTGAGGGTTTGAGTCCCTTCGTGGTCGAAGTGGCACTTGGTTGACGTGTTCATCTCCTTTTAACGTTCGTAAGAATGTGCTCTCATGACTCCTAAAAGTAAAATATCAGTTAGAGGCACGTGACCGTGTCTTAGGCCAAAAACACATTGTCAGAAGTGGGATTTGAACCCACGCCTCCATCTGGAGACCAGAACACCCAAGTATGGGGAAGAAACTACTCTTGAGTCTGGCGCCTTAGACCACTCGGCCATCCTGACAAACACAGCTTCCTTACCTTTTCCTCTTCCCCCTTGGGAACACTAAAAATGTTAAGTATCCCTTTGTTATAGTCGGAGGATGAAGAATATCAATGTTTGTTGATTAAAGAGAGAGACAGCAATCTCTTTTTTTTTCAGAAGTGGGAGATCAGTGATAAGTGGAAATCATCTTTTACACATTGTAGTTCATCTTGGATCGCTTTAAAGTGGTTTGAAATCCTAAACGCAGGCCAACCAAACAAGACCGCGTGGCCTAATGGATAAGGCGTCTGACTTCGAATCAGAAGATTGAGGGTTCGAGTCCCTTGTGGTCGCATTTGGTTGACGTGTTCATTTCCTCTTTTAACGTTCGTAAGAATGTGCTCTCATGACTCCTAAAGGTAGAATATCAGTTAGAGGCACGTGACCGTGTCTTAGGCCAAAAACACATTGTCAGAAGTGGGATTTGAACCCACGCCTCCATCTGGAGACCAGAACACCCAAGTATGGGGAAGAAACTACTCTTGAGTCTGGCGCCTTAGACCACTCGGCCATCCTGACAAACACATCTTTCTTACCTTTTCCTCTTCCCCCTTGGGAACACTAAAAAAGTTAAATATCCCTTTGTCATTGTCGGAGGATGAAGAATATCAATGTTTGTTGATTAGAGAGAGAAACAGCAATCTCTTTTTTTTTCAGAAGTGGGAGATCAGTGATAAGTGGAAATCATCTTTTACACATTGTAGTTCATCTTGGATCGCTTTAAAGTGGTTCGAAATCCTTAACGCAGGCCAACCAAACAAGACCGCGTGGCCTAATGGATAAGGTGTCTGACTTCGAAT
>NC_079197.1:152132051-152147051 GCF_029499605.1 Hyla sarda
TGGCCTAATGGATAAGGCGTCTGATTTCGGATCAGAAGATTGAGGGTTCGAGTCCCTTCGTGGTCGCAGTTTCACTTGGTTGATGTGTTCATCTCCTTTTAACGTTCGTAAGAATGTGCTCTCATGACTCCTAAAAGTAAAATATCAGTTAGAGGCACGTGACCGTGTCTTAGGCCAAAAACGCATTGTCAGAAGTGGGATTTGAACCCACGCCTCCATCTGGAGACCAAAACACCCAAGTATGGGGAAGAAACTACTCTTGAGTCTGGCGCCTTAGACCACTAGGCCATCCTGACAAACACAGCTACCGTATCTTTTCCTCTTCCCCCTTGGGAACACTAAAAATGTTAAATATCCCTTTGTTATTGTCGGAGAATGAAGAATATCAATGTTTGTTGATTAGAGAGAGAAACAGCAATCTTTTTTTTTTCAGAAGTGGGAGATCAGTGATAAGTGGAAATCATCTTTTACACATTGTAGTTCATCTTGGATCGCTTTAAAGTGGTTCGAAATCCTTAACGCAGGCCAACCAAACAAGACCGCGTGGCCTAATGGATAAGGCGTCTGACTTCGAATCAGAAGATTGAGGGTTCGAGTCCCTTGTGGTCGCATTTGGTTGACGTGTTCATTTCCTCTTTTAACGTTCGTAAGAATGTGCTCTCATGACTCCTAAAAGTAGAATATCAGTTAGAGGCACGTGACCGTGTCTTAGGCCAAAAACACATTGTCAGAAGTGGGATTTGAACCCACGCCTCCATCTGGAGACCAGAACACCCAAGTATGGGGAAGAAACTACTCTTGAGTCTGGCGCCTTAGACCACTCGGCCATCCTGACAAACACAGCTACCATACCCTTTCCTCTTCCCCCTTGGGAACACTAAAAATGTTAAATATCCCTTTGTTATTGTCGGAGAATGAAGAATATCAATGTTTGTTGATTAGAGAGAGAAACAGCAATCTTTTTTTTTTTCAGAAGTGGGAGATCAGTGATAAGTGGAAATCATCTTTTACACATTGTAATTAATCTTGGATAGTTTTAAAGTAGTTCGGAATCCTTAACACTGGCCAACCAGTCAGGACCGTGTGGCCTAATGGATAAGGCGTTTGACTTTGGATCAGAAGATTGAGGGTTTGTGTCCCTTCGTGGTCGCAGTGGCACTTGGTTGACATGTTCGTCTCCTTTTAAAGTTCGTAAGAATGTGCTCTCAATTACACATTGTAGTTCATCTTGGATCGCTTTAAAGTGGTTCGAAATCCTTAACGCAGGCCAACCAAACAAGACCGCGTGGCCTAATGGATAAGGCGTCTGACTTCGAATCAGAAGATTGAGGGTTCGAGTCCCTTCGTGGTCGCATTTGGTTGACGTGTTCATCTCCTTTTAACGTTCGTAAGAATGTGCTCTCATGACTCCTAAAAGTAAAATGTCAGTTAGAGGCACGTGACCGTGTCTTAGGCCAAAAACGCATTGTCAGAAGTGGGATTTGAACCCATGCCTCCATCTGGAGACCAGAACACCCAAGTATGGGGAAGAAACTACTCTTGAGTCTGGCGCCTTAGACCACTTGGCCATCCTGACAAACACAGCTTCCTTACCTTTTCCTCTTCCCCCTTGGAAACACTAAAAATGTTAAATATACCTTTGTTATAGTCGGAGGATGAAGAATATCAATGTTTGTTGATTAGAGAGAGAAACAGCAATCTTTTTTTTTTCAGAGTTGGGAGATCAGTGATAAATGGAAATCATCTTTTACACATTGTAGTTCATCTTGGATCGCTTTAAAGTGGTTCGAAATCCTAAACGCAGGCCAACCAAACAAGACCGCGTGGCCTAATGGAAAAGGCGTCTGACTTCGGATCAGAAGATTGAGGGTTCGAGTCCCTTCGTGGTCGCAGTTTCACTTGGTTGATGTGTTCATCTCCTTTTAACGTTCGTAAGAATGTGCTCTCATGACTCCTAAAAGTAAAATATCAGTTAGAGGCACGTGACCGTGTCTTAGGCCAAAAACGCATTGTCAGAAGTGGGATTTGAACCCACGCCTCCATCTGGAGACCAAAACACCCAAGTATGGGGAAGAAACTACTCTTGAGTCTGGCGCCTTAGACCACTAGGCCATCCTGACAAACACAGCTACCATACCCTTTCCTCTTCCCCCTTGGGAACACTAAAAATGTTAAATATCCCTTTGTTATTGTCGGAGAATGAAGAATATCAATGTTTGTTGATTAGAGAGAGAAACAGCAATCTTTTTTTTTTTCAGAAGTGGGAGATCAGTGATAAGTGGAAATCATCTTTTACACATTGTAGTTCATCTTGGATCGCTTTAAAGTGGTTCGAAATCCTTAACGCAGGCCAACCAAACAAGACCGCGTGGCCTAATGGATAAGGCGTCTGACTTCGAATCAGAAGATTGAGGGTTCGAGTCCCTTCGTGGTCGCATTTGGTTGACGTGTTCATCTCCTTTTAACGTTCGTAAGAATGTGCTCTCATGACTCCTAAAAGTAAAATGTCAGTTAGAGGCACGTGACCGTGTCTTAGGCCAAAAACGCATTGTCAGAAGTGGGATTTGAACCCATGCCTCCATCTGGAGACCAGAACACCCAAGTATGGGGAAGAAACTACTCTTGAGTCTGGCGCCTTAGACCACTCGGCCATCCTGACAAACACAGCTTCCTTACCTTTTCCTCTTCCCCCTTGGGAACACTAAAAATGTTAAATATACCTTTGTTATAGTCGGAGGATGAAGAATATCAATGTTTGTTGATTAGAGAGAGAAACAGCAATCTTTTTTTTTTCAGAGTTGGGAGATCAGTGATAAATGGAAATCATCTTTTACACATTGTAGTTCATCTTGGATCGCTTTAAAGTGGTTCGATATCCTAAACGCAGGCCAACCAAACAAGACCGCGTGGCCTAATGGGTAAGGCGTCTGACTTCGGATCAGAAGATTGAGGGTTCGAGTCCCTTCGTGGTCGCAGTTTCACTTGGTTGATGTGTTCATCTCCTTTTAACATTCGTAAGAATGTGCTCTCATGACTCCTAAAAGTAAAATATCAGTTAGAGGCACGTGACCGTGTCTTAGGCCAAAAACGCATTGTCAGAAGTGGGATTTGAACCCACGCCTCCATCTGGAGACCAAAACACCCAAGTATGGGGAAGAAACTACTCTTGAGTCTGGCGCCTTAGACCACTAGGCCATCCTGACAAACACAGCTACCGTATCTTTTCCTCTTCCCCCTTGGGAACACTAAAAATGTTAAATATCCCTTTGTTATTGTCGGAGAATGAAGAATATCAATGTTTGTTGATTAGAGAGAGAAACAGCAATCTTTTTTTTTTTCAGAAGTGGGAGATCAGTGATAAGTGGAAATCATCTTTTACACATTGTAGTTCATCTTGGATCGCTTTAAAGTGGTTCGAAATCCTTAACGCAGGCCAACCAAACAAGACCGCGTGGCCTAATGGATAAGGTGTCTGACTTCGAATCAGAAGATTGAGGGTTCGAGTCCCTTCGTGGTCGCATTTGGTTGACGTGTTCATCTCCTTTTAACGTTCGTAAGAATGTGCTCTCATGACTCCTAAAAGTAAAATGTCAGTTAGAGGCACGTGACCGTGTCTTAGGCCAAAAACGCATTGTCAGAAGTGGGATTTGAACCCACGCCTCCATCTGGAGACCAGAACACCCAAGTATGGGGAAGAAACTACTCTTGAGTCTGGCGCCTTAGACCACTCGGCCATCCTGACAAACACAGCTTTCTTACCTTTTCCTCTTCCCCCTTAGGAACATTAAAAATGTTAAATATACCTTTGTTATAGTCGGAGGATGAAGAATATCAATGTTTGTTGATTAGAGAGAGAAACAGCAATCTTTTTTTTTTCAGAGTTGGGAGATCAGTGATAAATGGAAATCATCTTTTACACATTGTAGTTCATCTTGGATCGCTTTAAAGTGGTTCGAAATCCTAAACGCAGGCCAACCAAACAAGACCGCGTGGCCTAATGGATAAGGCGTCTGACTTCGGATCAGAAGATTGAGGGTTCGAGTCCCTTCGTGGTCGCAGTTTCACTTGGTTGATGTGTTCATCTCCTTTTAACGTTCGTAAGAATGTGCTCTCATGACTCCTAAATGTAAAATATCAGTTAGAGGCACGTGACCGTGTCTTAGGCCAAAAACGCATTGTCAGAAGTGGGATTTGAACCCACGCCTCCTTCTGGAGACCAAAACACGCAAGTATGGGGAAGAAACTACTCTTGAGTCTGGCGCCTTAGACCACTCGGCCATCCTGACAAACACAGCTACCATATCTTTTCCTCTTCCCCCTTGGGAACACTAAAAATGCTAAATATCCCTTTGTTATTGTCGGAGAATGAAGAATATCAATGTTTGTTGATTAGAGAGAGAAACAGCAATCTTTTTTTTTTCAGAAGTGGGAGATCAGTGATAAGTGGAAATCATCTTTTACACATTGTAGTTCATCTTGAATCGCTTTAAAGTGGTTCGAAAGCCTTAACGCAGGCCAACCAAACAAGACCGCGTGGCCTAATGGATAAGGTGTCTGACTTCGAATCAGAAGATTGAGGGTTCGAGTCCCTTGTGGTTGTATTTGGTTGACTTGTTCATTTCCTCTTTTAACGTTCGTAAGAATGTGCTCTCATGACTCCTAAAAGTAGAATATCAGTTAGAGGCACGTGACCGTGTCTTAGGCCAAAAATGCATTGTCAGAAGTGGGATTTGAACCCACGCCTCCATCTGGAGACCAGAAATCCCAAGAATGGGGAAGAAACTACTCTTGAGTTTGGCACCTTAGACCACTCGGCCATCCTGACTAACACAGCTACCGTATCTTTTCCTCTTCCCCCTTGGGAACACTAAAAATTTTAAATATCCCTTTGTTATTGTCGGAGAATGAGGAATATCAATGTTTGTTGATTAGAGAGAGAAACAGCAATCTTTTTTTTTTTCAGAAGTGGGAGATCAGTGATAAGTGGAAATCATCTTTTACACATTGTAATTAATTTTGGATAGTTTTAAAGTAGTTCGGAATCCTTAACACGGGCCAACCAGTCAGGACCGTGTGGCCTAATGGATAAGGCGGCTGACTTCGGATCAGGAGATTGAGGGTTCGAGTCCCTTCGTTTTTTTTTTCAGAAGTGGGAGATCAGTGATAAGTGGAAATCATCTTTTACACATTGTAATTAATCTTGGATAGTTTTAAAGTAGTTCGGAATCCTTAACACGGGCCAACCAGTCAGGACCGTGTGGCCTAATGGATAAGGCGTCTGACTTTGGATCAGGAGTTTGAGGGTTCGAGTCCCTTCGTGGTCGCAGTGGCACTTGGTTGACGTGTTCATCTCCTTTTAACGTTCGTAAGAATGTGCTCTCATGACTCCTAAAAGTAGAATATCAGTTAGAGGCACGTGACCGTGTCTTAGGCCAAAAACGCATTGTCAGAAGTGGGATTTGAACCCACGCCTCCATCTGGAGACCAGAACACCCAAGTATGGGGAAGAAACTACTCTTGAGTCTGGCGCCTTAGACCACTCGGCCATCCTGACAAACACAGCTACCGTACCTTTTCCTCTTCCCCCTTGGGAACACTAAAAATGTTAAATATCCCTTTGTTATTGTCGGAGAATGAAGAATATCAATGTTTGTTGATTAGAGAGAGAAACAGCAATCTTTTTTTTTTTCAGAACTGGGAGATCAGTGATAAGTGGAAATCATCTTTTACACATTGTAATTAATCTTGGATAGTTTTAAAGTAGTTCGGAATCCTTAACATGAGCCAACCAGTCAGGACCGTGTGACCTAATGGATAAGGCGTCTGACTTCGGATCAGAAGATTGAGGGTTTGAGTCCCTTCGTGGTCGCAGTGGCACTTTGTTGACGTGTTCATCTCCTTTTAACGTTCGTAAGAATGTGCTCTCATGACTCCTAAAAGTAAAATATCAGTTAGAGGCACGTGACCGTGTCTTAGGCCAAAAACGCATTGTCAGAAGTGGGATTTGAACCCACGCCTCCATCTGGAGACCAGAACACCCAAGTATGGGGAAAAAACTACTCTTGAGAATGGCGCCTTAGACCACTCGGCCATCCTGACAAACACAGCTTCCCTTCCTTTCCTTACCTTACCTTACCTTACCTTACCTTACCTTACCTTACCTTACCTTACCTTACCTTACCTTACCTTACCTTACCTTACCTTACCTTACCTTACCTTACCTTACCTTACCTTACCTTACCTTACCTTACCTTACCTTACCTTACCTTACCTTACCTTACCTTACCTTACCTTACCTTACCTTACCTTACCTTACCTTACCTTACCTTACCTTACCTTACCTTACCTTACCTTACCTTACCTTACCTTACCTTACCTTACCTTACCTTACCTTACCTTACCTTACCTTACCTTACCTTACCTTACCTTACCTTACCTTACCTTACCTTACCTTACCTTACCTTACCTTACCTTACCTTACCTTACCTTACCTTACCTTACCTTACCTTACCTTTTCCTCTTCCCCCTTGGGAACACTATAAATGTTAAATATCCCTTTGTTATAGTCGGAGGATGAAGAATATCAATGTTTGTTGATTAGAGAGAGAAACAGCAATCTCTTTTTTTTTCAGAAGTGGGAGATCAGTGATAAATGGAAATCATCTTTTACACATTGTAGTTCATCTTGGATCGCTTTAAAGTGGTTCGAAATCCTTAACGCAGGCCAACCAAACAAGACCGCGTGGCCTAATGGATAAGGCGTCTGACTTCGGATCAGAAGATTGAGGGTTCGAGTCCCTTCGTGGTCGCAGTGGCACTTGGTTGATGTGTTCATCTACTTTTAACGTTCGTAAGAATGTGCTCTCATGACTCCTAAAAGTAAAATATCAGTTAGAGGCACGTGACCGTGTCTTAGGCCAAAAATGCATTGTCAGAAGTGGGATTTGAACCCACGCCTCCATCTGGAGACCAGAACACCCAAGTATGGGGAAGAAACTACTCTTGAGTCTGGCACCTTAGACCACTCCGCCATCCTGACAAACACAGCTACCGTAACTTTTCCTCTTCCCCCTTGGGAACACTAAAAATGTTAAATATCCCTTTGTTATTGTCGGAGAATGAAGAATATCAATGTTTGTTGATTAGAGAGAGAAACAGCAATCTTTTTTTTTTTTCAGAAGTGGGAGATCAGTGATAAGTGGAAATCATCTTTTACACATTGTAATTAATCTTGGATGGTTTTAAAGTAGTTCGGAATCCTTAACACGGGCCAACCAGTCAGGACCGTGTGGCCTAATGGATAAGGCGTCTGACTTCGAATCAGAAGATTGAGGGTTCGAGTCCCTTCGTGGTTCGCATTTGGTTGACGTGTTCATCTCCTTTTAACGTTCGTAAGAATGTGCTCTCATGACTCCTAAAAGTAGAATATCAGTTAGAGGCACGTGACCGTGTCTTAGGCCGAAAACACATTGTCAGAAGTGGGATTTGAACCCACGCCTCCATCTGGAGACCAGAACACCCAAGTATGGGGAAGAAACTACTCTTGAGTCTGGCGCCTTAGACCACTCGGCCATCCTGACAAACACAGCTACCATACCCTTTCCTCTTCCCCCTTGGGAACACTAAAAATGTTAAATATCCCTTTGTTATTGTCGGAGAATGAAGAATATCAATGTTTGTTGATTAGAGAGAGAAACAGCAATCTTTTTTTTTTTTCAGAAGTGGGAGATCAGTGATAAGTGGAAATCATCTTTTACACATTGTAGTTCATCTTGGATCGCTTTAAAGTGGTTCGAAATCCTTAATGCAGGCCAACCAAACAAGACCGTGTGGCCTAATGGATAAGGCGTCTTACTTCGAATCAGAAGATTGAGGGTTCGAGTCCGTTCGTGGTCACATTTGGTTGACGTGTTCATCTCCTTTTAACGTTCGTAAGAATGTGCTCTCATGACTCCTAAAAGTAAAATGTCAGTTAGAGGCACGTGACCGTGTCTTAGGCCAAAAACGCATTGTCAGAAGTGGGATTTGAACCCACACCTCCATCTGGAGACCAGAACACCCAAGTATGGGGAAGAAACTACTCTTGAGTCTGGCGCCTTAGACCACTCGGCCATCCTGACAAACACAGCTTCCTTACCTCTTCCTCTTCCCCCTTGGGAACACTAAAAATGTTAAATATACCTTTGTTATAGTCGGAGGATGAAGAATATCAATGTTTGTTGATTAGAGAGAGAAACAGCAATCTTTTTTTTTTCAGAGTTGGGAGATCAGTGATAAATGGAAATCATCTTTTACACATTGTAGTTCATCTTGGATCGCTTTAAAGTGGTTCGAAATCCTTAACGCAAGACAACCAAACAAGGCCGCATGGCCTAATGGATAAGGCGTCTGACTTCGGATCAGAAGATTGAGGGTTCGAGTCCCTTCGTGGTCGCAGTGGCACTTGGTTGACGTGTTCATCTCCTTTTAACGTTCGTAAGAATGTGCTCTCATGACTCCTAAAAGTAAAATATCAGTTAGAGGCACGTGACCGTGTCTTAGGCCAAAAACGCATTGTCAGAAGTGGGATTTGAACCCACGCCTCCATCTGGAGACCAAAACACCCAAGTATGGGGAAGAAACTACTCTTGAGTCTGGCGCCTTAGACCACTCGGCCATCCTGACAAAAAAAGCTACCGTATCTTTTCCTCTTCCCCCTTGGGAACACTAAAAATGTTAAATATCCCTTTGTTATTGTCGGAGAATGAAGAATATCAATGTTTGTTGATTAGAGAGAGAAACAGCAATCTTTTTTTTTTTCAGAAGTGGGAGATCAGTGATAAGTGGAAATCATCTTTTACACATTGTAATTAATCTTGGATAGTTTTAAAGTAGTTCGGAATCCTTAACACGGGCCGACCAGTCAGGACCGTGTGGCCTAATGGATAAGGCGTCTGACTTCGGATCAGAAGATTGAGGGTTTGAGTCCCTTCGTGGTCGCAGTGGCACTTGGTTGACGTGTTCATCTCCTTTTAACGTTCGTAAGAATGTGCTCTCATGACTCCTAAAAGTAAAATATCAGTTAGAGGCACGTGACCGTGTCCTAGGCCAGAAACGCATTGTCAGAAGTGGGATTTGAACCCACGCCTCCATCTGGAGACCAGAACACCCAAGTATGGGGAAGAAACTACTCTTGAGTCTGACACTTTAGACCACTCGGCCATCCTGACAAACACAGCTTCCTTACCTTTTCCTCTTCCCCCTTGGGAACACTAAAAATGTTAAATATCCCTTTGTTATAGTCGGAGGATGAAGAATATCAATGTTTGTGGATTAGAGAGAGAAACAGCAATCTCTTTTTTTTTCAGAAGTGGGAGATCAGTGATAAGTGGAAATCATCTTTTACACATTGTAGTTCATCTTGGATCGCTTTAAAGTGGTTCGAAATCCTTAACGCAGGCCAACCAAACAAGACCGCGTGGCCTAATGGATAAGGTGTCTGACTTCGAATCAGAAGATTGAGGGTTCGAGTCCCTTCGTGGTCGCATTTGGTTGACGTGTTCATTTCCTCTTTTAACGTTCGTAAGAATGTGCTCTCATGACTCCTAAAAGTAGAATATCAGTTAGAGGCACGTGACCGAGTCTTAGGCCAAAAACGCATTGTCAGAAGTGGGATTTGAACCCACGTCTCCATCTGGAGACCAGAACACCCAAGTATGGGGAAGAAACTACTCTTGAGTCTGGCGCCTTAGACCACTCGGCCATCCTGACAAACACAGCTTCCTTACCTTTTCCTCTTCCCCCTTGGGAACACTAAAAATGTTAAATATACCTTTGTTATAGTCGGAGGATGAAGAATATCAATGTTTGTTGATTAGAGAGAGAAACAGCAATCTCTTTTTTTTTCAGAAGTGGGAGATCAGTGATAAATGGAAATCATCTTTTACACATTGTAGTTCATCTTGGATCGCTTTAAAGTGGTTCGAAATCCTTAACGCAGGCCAACCAAACAAGACCGCGTGGCCTAATGGATAAGGCGTCTGACTTCGGATCAGAAGATTGAGGGTTCGAGTCCCTTCGTGGTCGCAGTGGCACTTGGTTGATGTGTTCATCTACTTTTAACGTTCGTAAGAATGTGCTCTCATGACTCCTAAAAGTAAAATATCAGTTAGAGGCACGTGACCGTGTCTTAGGCCAAAAACGCATTGTCAGAAGTGGGATTTGAACCCACGCCTCCATCTGGAGACCAAAACTCCCAAGTATGGGGAAGAAACTACTCTTGAGTCTGGCGCCTTAGACCACTCGGCCATCCTGACAAACACAGCTTCCTTACCTTTTCCTTTTCCTCTTCCTCTTCCTCTTCCCCCTTGGGAACACAAAAAATGTTAAATATCCCTTTGTTATTGTCGGAGGATGAAGAATATCAATGTTTGTTGATTAGAGAGAGAAACAGCAATCTCTTTTTTTTTCAGAAGTGGGAGATCAGTGATAAGTGGAAATCATCTTTTACACATTGTAGTTCATCTTGGATCGCTTTAAAGTGGTTCGAAATCCTTAACGCAGGCCAACCAAACAAGACTGCGTGGCCTAATGGATAAGGCGTCTGACTTCGAATCAGAAGATTGAGGGTTCGAGTCCCTTCGTGGTCGCATTTGGTTGACGTGTTAATTTCCTCTTTTAACGTTCGTAAGAATGTGCTCTCATGACTCCTAAAAGTAGAATATCGGTTAGAGGCACGTGACCGTGTCTTAGGCCAAAAACGCATTGTCAGAAGTGGGATTTGAACCCACGCCTCCATCTGGAGACCAGAACACCCAAGTATGGGGAAGAAACTACTCTTGAGTCTGGCACCTTAGACCACTCGGCCATCCTGACAAACACAGCTACCGTACCTTTTCCTCTTCCCCCTTGGGAACACTAAAAATGTTAAATATCCCTTTGTTATTGTCGGAGAATGAAGAATATCAATGTTTGTTGATTAGAGAGAGAAACAGCAATCTCTTTTTTTTTCAGAAGTGGGAGATCAGTGATAAGTGGAAATCATCTTTTACACATTGTAGTTCATCTTGGATCGCTTTAAAGTGGTTCGAAATCCTTAACGCAGGCCAACCAAACAAGACCGCGTGGCCTAATGGATAAGGCGTCTGACTTCAAATCAGAAGATTGAGGGTTCGAGTCCCTTCGTGGTCGCATTTGGTTGACGTGTTCATCTCCTTTTAACGTTCGTAAGAATGTGCTCTCATGACTCCTAAAAGTAGAATATCAGTTAGAGGCACGTGACCGTGTCTTAGGCCAAAAATGCATTGTCAGAAGTGGGATTTGAACCCACGCCTCCATCTGGAGACCAGAACACCCAAGTATGGGGAAGAAACTACTCTTGAGTCTGGCACCTTAGACCACTCCGCCATCCTGACAAACACAGCTACCGTAACTTTTCCTCTTCCCCCTTGGGAACACTAAAAATGTTAAATATCCCTTTGTTATTGTCGGAGAATGAAGAATATCAATGTTTGTTGATTAGAGAGAGAAACAGCAATCTTTTTTTTTTTTCAGAAGTGGGAGATCAGTGATAAGTGGAAATCATCTTTTACACATTGTAATTAATCTTGGATGGTTTTAAAGTAGTTCGGAATCCTTAACACGGGCCAATCAGTCAGGACCGTGTGGCCTAATGGATAAGGCGTCTGACTTCGAATCAGAAGATTGAGGGTTCGAGTCCCTTCGTGGTTCGCATTTGGTTGACGTGTTCATCTCCTCTTTTAACGTTCGTAAGAATGTGCTCTCATGACACCTAAAAGTAGAATATCAGTTAGAGGCACGTGACCGTGTCTTAGGCCGAAAACACATTGTCAGAAGTGGGATTTGAACCCACGCCTCCATCTGGAGACCAGAACACCCAAGTATGGGGAAGAAACTACTCTTGAGTCTGGCGCCTTAGACCACTCGGCCATCCTGACAAACACAGCTACCATACCCTTTCCTCTTCCCCCTTGGGAACACTAAAAATGTTAAATATCCCTTTGTTATTGTCGGAGAATGAAGAATATCAATGTTTGTTGATTAGAGAGAGAAACAGCAATCTTTTTTTTTTTTCAGAAGTGGGAGATCAGTGATAAGTGGAAATCATCTTTTACACATTGTAATTAATCTTGGATAGTTTTAAAGTAGTTCGGAATCCTTAACACTGGCCAACCAGTCAAGACCGTGTGGCCTAATGGATAAGGCGTCTGACTACAGTTCAGAAGATTGAGGGTTCGAGTCCCTTCGTGGTCGCAGTGGCACTTGGTTGATGTGTTCATCTCCTTTTAACGTTCGTAAGAATGTGCTCTCATGACTCCTAAAAGTAAAATATCAGTTAGAGGCACGTGACCGTGTCTTAGGCCAAAAACACATTGTCAGAAGTGGGATTTGAACCCACGCCTCCATCTGGAGACCAGAACACCCAAGTATGGGGAAGAAACTACTCTTGAGAATGGCGCCTTAGACCACTCGGCCATCCTGACAAACACAGCTTCCTTACCTTTTCCTCTTCCCCCTTGGGAACACTAAAAATTTAAATATCCCTTTGTCATTGTCGGAGGATGAAGAATATCAATGTTTGTTGATTAGAGAGAGAAACAGCAATCTCTTTTTTTTTCAGAAGTGGGAGATCAGTGATAAGTGGAAATCATCTTTTACACATTGTAGTTCATCTTGGATCGCTTTAAAGTGGTTCGAAATCCTTAACGCAGGCCAACCAAACAAGACCGTGTGGCCTAATGGATAAGGCGTCTTACTTCGAATCAGAAGATTGAGGGTTCGAGTCCGTTCGTGGTCACATTTGGTTGACGTGTTCATCTCCTTTTAACGTTCGTAAGAATGTGCTCTCATGACTCCTAAAAGTAAAATGTCAGTTAGAGGCACGTGACCGTGTCTTAGGCCAAAAACGCATTGTCAGAAGTGGGATTTGAACCCACACCTCCATCTGGAGACCAGAACACCCAAGTATGGGGAAGAAACTACTCTTGAGTCTGGCGCCTTAGACCACTCGGCCATCCTGACAAACACAGCTTCCTTACCTCTTCCTCTTCCCCCTTGGGAACACTAAAAATGTTAAATATACCTTTGTTATAGTCGGAGGATGAAGAATATCAATGTTTGTTGATTAGAGAGAGAAACAGCAATCTTTTTTTTTTCAGAGTTGGGAGATCAGTGATAAATGGAAATCATCTTTTACACATTGTAGTTCATCTTGGATCGCTTTAAAGTGGTTCGAAATCCTTAACGCAAGACAACCAAACAAGGCCGCATGGCCTAATGGATAAGGCGTCTGACTTCGGATCAGAAGATTGAGGGTTCGAGTCCCTTCGTGGTCGCAGTGGCACTTGGTTGACGTGTTCATCTCCTTTTAACGTTCGTAAGAATGTGCTCTCATGACTCCTAAAAGTAAAATATCAGTTAGAGGCACGTGACCGTGTCTTAGGCCAAAAACGCATTGTCAGAAGTGGGATTTGAACCCACGCCTCCATCTGGAGACCAAAACACCCAAGTATGGGGAAGAAACTACTCTTGAGTCTGGCGCCTTAGACCACTCGGCCATCCTGACAAAAAAAGCTACCGTATCTTTTCCTCTTCCCCCTTGGGAACACTAAAAATGTTAAATATCCCTTTGTTATTGTCGGAGAATGAAGAATATCAATGTTTGTTGATTAGAGAGAGAAACAGCAATCTTTTTTTTTTTCAGAAGTGGGAGATCAGTGATAAGTGGAAATCATCTTTTACACATTGTAATTAATCTTGGATAGTTTTAAAGTAGTTCGGAATCCTTAACACGGGCCGACCAGTCAGGACCGTGTGGCCTAATGGATAAGGCGTCTGACTTCGGATCAGAAGATTGAGGGTTTGAGTCCCTTCGTGGTCGCAGTGGCACTTGGTTGACGTGTTCATCTCCTTTTAACGTTCGTAAGAATGTGCTCTCATGACTCCTAAAAGTAAAATATCAGTTAGAGGCACGTGACCGTGTCCTAGGCCAGAAACGCATTGTCAGAAGTGGGATTTGAACCCACGCCTCCATCTGGAGACCAGAACACCCAAGTATGGGGAAGAAACTACTCTTGAGTCTGACACTTTAGACCACTCGGCCATCCTGACAAACACAGCTTCTTTACCTTTTCCTCTTCCCCCTTGGGAACACTAAAAATGTTAAATATCCCTTTGTTATAGTCGGAGGATGAAGAATATCAATGTTTGTGGATTAGAGAGAGAAACAGCAATCTCTTTTTTTTTCAGAAGTGGGAGATCAGTGATAAGTGGAAATCATCTTTTACACATTGTAGTTCATCTTGGATCGCTTTAAAGTGGTTCGAAATCCTTAACGCAGGCCAACCAAACAAGACCGCGTGGCCTAATGGATAAGGTGTCTGACTTCGAATCAGAAGATTGAGGGTTCGAGTCCCTTCGTGGTCGCATTTGGTTGACGTGTTCATTTCCTCTTTTAACGTTCGTAAGAATGTGCTCTCATGACTCCTAAAAGTAGAATATCAGTTAGAGGCACGTGACCGAGTCTTAGGCCAAAAACGCATTGTCAGAAGTGGGATTTGAACCCACGTCTCCATCTGGAGACCAGAACACCCAAGTATGGGGAAGAAACTACTCTTGAGTCTGGCGCCTTAGACCACTCGGCCATCCTGACAAACACAGCTTCCTTACCTTTTCCTCTTCCCCCTTGGGAACACTAAAAATGTTAAATATACCTTTGTTATAGTCGGAGGATGAAGAATATCAATGTTTGTTGATTAGAGAGAGAAACCGCAATCTTTTTTTTTTCAGAGTTGGGAGATCAGTGATAAATGGAAATCATCTTTTACACATTGTAGTTCATCTTGGATCGCTTTAAAGTGGTTCGAAATCCTTAACGCAGGCCAACCAAACAAGACCGCGTGGCCTAATGGATAAGGCGTCTGACTTCGGATCAGAAGATTGAGGGTTCGAGTCCATTCGTGGTCGCAGTTTCACTTGGTTGATGTGTTCATCTCCTTTTAA